>NC_138948.1:14065000-14282500 GCF_965226115.1 Aulonocara stuartgranti | reverse complement strand
ATTGTGAAATATATGTCATAACGTTCTGTTTGCTTCCACTTTTAGATTGAAACGACTGTGAAATGAGTTTCTATTTCCCCAATTTGTTTTTGCAATTCTTGACTTGTTGCCTGTGCACAAGCACTTCTCTGGGACACTTTAAATACTTTCTCTGTTTACTGATTCCTCCACTCAGGTGCACACAAACAAGAAGAATATGTTTCATGCTGCAGCTACCCAGAGAACCAGACTTGTAAATTGAATTATGTAAAACAGTTTAACACTCAAGCTATTTATTTACATATACCCAGCGGCTTACATTTAGTCATTTGTATTAGCAAGGTGGAAGCTGCCCTTCTCTTTATCAGCTCACCGCAGGGGCTCCCGGTGAACGGCCTCTCATTCTCTAGACATCCATCTCCTTGGTTACACCCACTTCCTGCATTTACAGGGTGGGCTTTGTTAAAAAGGTGTCACTTCAACTGTAATGCAAAAGGTGTGGTTGGAGGTACTTATTAACACAGATGTGTGTAGTGTGTCTGCAATCTCTAATGAAAGCAGGCTTTTGTAAAAACAAGCTGAATATATACTGTAATACACAATGACTGCCACTGAGTCTGCAACGTGTTAAAGGAGTGTCTGATTGTGTGCTGTTTACACCTCCTGGATTAACCATAAAAGGATAATACACTGTTAATTCTTCTCCTTACACATTTTTAAACCCATGCTATATTTCCTAAATGGTTTTTGTTAATGACCAGCTAGTCTTTATCATACTAAACTGAAACATCTGGTGGCTTGTTTTCCACCACTAGAACAAAGACAACCTTAACTGAATTTCCTGATGTCTGATACCCTTGTCAACACGTTCCCTTAGCCATACTCCCACCCTATAGAAAATGCAAAGACGGACAGTGGCACGAAACTGCTCCAGCAGGTGGCTATCTCTCTTGTTTTGATCCATGACCTACATGTTCAGCTGTGGTTGCTTGCGCGGTCTAATAGAGAACCATTAATCAAGGGGAAACAGGAAGAAGTACAATTAGACCAGCCTCAACAGTGGAAACCCCACAGATGCTGCTGGTTGGGTTTGAGGAGAGATGTCACCATTGTAAAGTCTGTGTGTGTGTGTGTGTGTGTGTGTGTGTGTGTGTGTGTGTGTGTGTGTGTGTGTGTGTGTGTGTGTGTGTGAACTTTCACAGTTTTTCTTTTATCTTCTTTCCATTGTGCTTTATATGCCTTAATGACAAGGTGTCAAAAGGGTGTAAATGGAAGTAATGTCACTGTCGTTACAGTGAAAGTTGCAATGCAAGAAACCACATTAGTTAAAAAAAATACATAAAAAAGTGAAAGTGTCACAAAGCACTATGAAAAATGTTAAAATACTTACGGAAAAGGAAAAAGTGAGAAACAACAGTAATCCTTACTGTAATGAAGACCAACTTTGAAGATTTCCACATTCTCCCGGCTGAAAAATCGACATATTTTGATATTTGAGCTAAACATGGATTTCAAAGGGACACAAGAAAAGGGGCCATTGTCAAAAATCAAACACAAAACAAGAAGACCATTTCAATTTAAAGCTTGCTTATTTTCTCCAAATAAAGTTCATTTCTAAATATGTAACTTTGATCATTTTTCTTTCTAACCCATTTTATGAATCAGGCAGAAATCTTTCAAATTACTGTCACTTTAAGTCTGTTTTTGCCCATTGTGAAGAGGTCACGTAAAATCACCAATGCTGTAAAAATACTTGCATGTTAGCACACTAATCACAATAACTAACATTTCTTTAAAATATTCTAATTCGTTATGAGGACAGCTGTGTCACTTATGACTCCTTTCCATACTGCCACGCTCTTTTTCTCTGCCTGACCACTATTTTGCTGTGACAGATGTGTGTACACTTTGCAGCTGTGCCCTCACCTGTTGGGTGAGAGTTAACGAGATGTGAGATGTGACCAGCTGACAAGCTTAAAAAGAAAGGCCTTTTTAGCGTGCAGCACAGTGATCTGTGTGGCTCTGCCCGACAAAGGATGACCCATATGCTGCTTGGCACAGTGACCCATTTTTACTTCATATATACAATTTATTACTTTGAGTGACATGTAATCCTTTGTGCCTGCAACACTTTGTGCTTGATGGACTTTCTAAAGGAACACTCTTTGATTTTTGTACATTGCCTAGTAGCATCTATGTCAACAATTAACACACAGTAAAAACAGCATGCATGGTGATTCACAGCCCTGACAGAAATCTGAAACTGACCTGTGCAAAGTTTGCTCACTCTGCTTTACAACATACTTTTATCACTGTTTATGCCTGGGTGAGATTTACTATGGCTGTGCTTTGCTGCAAATACTCATTGCCGCACAGCTGCTGAGCTCCTCTGCGTGTTACAAAGGAGCTAATGACAACCTTTGTTCTTCAAAATGTCACACCTGGTCTAGTCTCACTCTCTTTTTTTCCTTTTCTTTTGGCGTGCACACAGGTTCTTACCCGTAGGCTACATGACTTAGGATGCATAAGCAGGAAAATTAGGAGGAAGAAAGAAATAAAGGCTGTAAATTCTGAATATTGCAAAACAGGAGAAAAGGAGGGACAAGAACACAAAAGATACTGCGAGATAAAAAAGAGAGAGGCGAAGGAAACTGTTTGATGTGGGTTGGGTGGATTAGTGCTGATGACAACGCACTCAGGGAACTCACGCCAGTGTGATAATTTGCTGTTTAAAAATCAGTCATAAATTGTTATCATGCAGTGGAGATCTGCTAAAATATTATCCAACCATAATCTGCTCATGTCAAAACACTTGAATGTGCTGCTAATATAGTTTTTAGTCTGTTTAGACACACATTTAAAAATCATCTTCATAAAATGGATTAGTGTTTGTTTTTTTTTTAATTTAAGGTTCTTTTGTTTATGTTTTTTGCCCTATGACAGCTGGAATAGGCTCTAGTCCCCCCCTTTGTCACTGACAGACGGGTGGACGGATGGATGCACCAGAGGTGTGGACTCGAGTCACATGACTTGGACTCGAGTCAGACTCGAGTCATTAATTTTATGACTTTAGACTTGACTTGAAAAAATGTTCTTTTACACCAATGACTTGGGACTTGAATTGGACTTGAACCGGTTTACTTGAAAAGACTTGATATTTCACCCCAAATATAAAATTTAACACGCATATTATATAGAGATTGAAAATGTGACGTCATTCAGGGGTAAACCGCAAAGGATTCTGGGAACTCGTGGCAAGAGGTACTAGCGCACGCAGGCTTTCAATTAAAATCAGTTACACAGCGATAAAAAGAAACACAAAAATGTCAAGAAGCTGTTGTATTATTAACTGCAATAGCCGGTCGCATGACAGCCACGGGAAGCCGACGGGTAAAGAGATCGGTTGTTATCGGATTACGTCGTTGAAGAGAAATTGTTCGAGCCATGTTTCCGAAGTAACAAAGAGGCGACTGGATTCCAGCCATTCAAAGACAAAATATAACGTCCCAGAACCCTCCAGCTCACAGGTTAGTCTGCTCCAAGCATTTACACTAAGGTCAGTGTTTTTTAGTAGTTAATACGTCATTTTCATAACATAATTGGTGATATAGGTTACAAGCAAGTCTGGCGCTGAACAGAAATTGTCGCGCTATGCTCCTTTATTTATTGTGCATAAATAGTGAATTGTCCTGACACAATATTGCGTTTCGCCTCTGTTATTATGGTACATTGACAAAAACATATACTTTTATTCACAGGATAAAACAGTTGTTTTGTATCACTAATTGTCCAGTGCGATTACAGCAGTGACCGGAAGTTACTAAACTTCATGAGTGTATGCACTCACTCCAAGAACCGTATAATTATAAATATGCATATAAATATGCTACGATGAGATATTCATCTAACTAGCAAATGTTGTCCAGGCTACGTTGGTGATGCAGTTTTTTTTAATGTGTATGATATTTTTGTCATGCGATTTTAAAGCCGGTCCTACAACCGCATCCAAGAATAACATGCAGCTTATCTCAGAACTGTCGGTGAAAATTATTCTTGGAGCTAGGTTTAATTGAGCTGCATTTTATAGAGGTGCAATTTCACAATTTGTGTATATTTTCTAAGTTCACTATTTTGTCATGTGTTGAGAAAAACACAGATTTAAAAATTACATGGTCTAATATTTACATTTAGCATAACTGCAACATTCTTTTTTTCGTTTTTTTTGTTTTTTTTAAGACTCGAAAGGACTTGAAATTCAAAATTTCAGACTTGTGACTTTACTTGGACTTTTACACCAGTGACTTGAGACTCCACTCTGACTTGCCTGACATTACTTGAGACTTGACTTGAGACTTGAGGATAAAGACTTAAGACTTACTTGAGACTTGCAAAACAATGACTTGGTCCCACCTCTGGGATGCACAGACAACACAAGCATGGTTAGTTTGTTCTATTTTTAGGGCATCAATAATATCCACATACCTGCACAATTAGGATTAAAATACATAGTTTGAAGCTGACGTATTCGACACAGCTTGAAACAGATACTGTTAGCCTTCCTCCTTGGTGATCTTAAATCGGTCGTGTGATTTAAACCTGCTGGCATTAAAAAGTCAACAGACCACCCCATACCACTTTTTCCACTTCAGAGATTTCCTTGCCCTCCTTTATTTTCAACCTTCCACCTGTCCTAACCTGTCCTGGCATCTTTTCTTGCTTTCGGTCCAAATCTGTAAATCTTTGTCAAAGCATGCAAAAACACAGGGAGTTTATTAAAGCACATTAGATAATATTTATTATTTCTCATATGCATACAGTCACAGTATAAAGAGGCCTTCTGATTGTTTTGTCGTTTGTCAGACAATGCTGAGAACATCTGGAGGCTGCTAATCAATCTGAAGAGCATTACCCCTCCCAAATCCCCCTGGATGCATAGAAACCCCAAAATCCTTCTAGAAATATGCTTTAATGAGTAATAATGCTACCACAATGATTGTTCCACCCTTTGCATTTTAATCCTGGCTTGTGTGTTTGTCATTGTGTGTGTGTGTGTGTGTGTGTGTGTGTGTGTGTGTGTGTGTGTGTGTGTGTGTGTGTGTGTGTGTGTGTGTGTGTGGTGACAATCCCCGATCTGAGTGCCCATATGCTGGCTCCTTTGAACTCATTAAACAAGGACTGGAATACAGGGAGAAAAAGAGGGAAAAACACAGGATTGAAAGGGATTATTGCAGCGCAGTTGCTAAAAAGTATTAATTTAGTCTTTAATCTTCAAAAGACAGTATTGTTGCGATGGTCAGAAGGCTGATAACAAAGACCTGTGGTTTGGGAGTATGCACATTAGTGGTGAGAGAAAGAGATACACAGTTAAAAGAAAGACCAATATGAACTGAGATTGGTTGAATGATGAAAGGCATCACACAGAACAATAATTCTTTCTCACAGAAAACACAGTGATAAGAGCAAGACACATACAAAGGTGCAGTTTGAGCTACTGAGTAGAAATTCCCAGAGTCTATAAATAGAAGGGTCTTTTTGATTACACTTGTATTAGGCTCATGTTAAAATTCTGGCGTGGGATGGGTGGCTCTGTCTCATATTGCACTTGTTTGACTGCGTTTAGAAAGATTTCCCCCACCTAACTGAGCTGCTTCCAAAAGAAAATTTGCACCACAGTTGTTGCTGGATTTCCCGATGAAGTAAAGGTCAGACCTGGTTTGTTTCCGAGTCTCGTTTTCTGCACAATCATTATGACAGCAAGTACCACGTCAGCACCAGTAATGCCTCGCCGTCTCCCCTTGTTCCTAACTCCTGTAATCTTAGCAATTCTCAGGGAGAATAAGCTCTGTAATAACAGGAATCCTAGTCCTATTGTTTATGGTTTGCACTCTCTATTTTTAGATGTCAGCAGCTCTTTTTTTAGCCTCTGTGACACAAATAGCTTAGGCTTCACAAAGTCTTCATTGTGTTTCAGCAAAAGGCCAGTGATGTCATGAATGAGGTGTCGTGGCTGCAAGTGAGTAAACTTGGCTACAGCTTAGAGTGGGTATTTTGGAATCAGTTGAATTGTTGTGTTTTTCACCCGAACGCTTAATACAAGCAGAGAAAACACAAGGTGCTGTCTTAGTAATAGGCAAACACATAACACCTCTGTTGTTATGAAGTCAGCAAAACATCATTTTTATGTTCCTATTCTATATTTCACAACTTTTATTTATTTTTAAGACAAGTTTAGAGTAATCAGAGCAGTCAGTGACCTGCTGGTAACCTCTGCTCTCTAGGGAAAGAGAGTGTTGCACCAAAAATCTCTTTGTACTTGTTGCTAGCAGATTTCTGCAGTTGCCTGTTAAATTGAAGATGCTATGTCTTGATGCATGCTCAATCATCCAGGTAAATAAATCCCAAAAGGTGGATTCTGTTCATCTAGACGTAGCATTTTCCAACCTGCAGTCAGCTGAGACTGAAGAAGTCCCTTCCAGATAATCCAGATAAGATGCTACGTCCAGATGAACAGAATCAACCTTTTGGGATTGAAAATGCTATGTTGTCTGCTAGCACTCACCGATTACTCTCCAAGTAAAACTCAGAAAAAGCGTCGCCAACTGGTTGGGAAATATAAACTTTTCTCCAGCAACGAAGCGGTCACCGACTGTTCTCTAAGCCTGAGTCACTTCAGCAACCAATTTTGCAGGGGCTACCAGCAAAGTCTAGCAAGTACCTGCTAACTGGTTAGTGAATACACATTTCCCATAGTGACTTCTGGTTGAAAGCAGTCACTGATGGCTCAGTCAGACTTGAGTACTTTTGCAGCTTGGAAATCTTTTTACATTTAATGAACTATTGCATTAATTGCAGCAAACAACTGGTGGTCAAGAGGCTAAACATGCAAGATCCTCAACTGCGATCTAACTCTGAGTCACTGCAATTACTCTCAGACTGGAATTAACCGATTGCCAGCAGGTTGTATTCTGGTTATACAAAAACAAGATTACAAAGCAGTGATGAGATTTTACAGTTGAACTGCCATCCTGCAGCAGCTGATTATGGAGGAATTTACATTGTTTTTAATGTCCATTTCTGTGTGCAACAGATCTGCAACAGATGGCAACAGATTCACAATTTTATTTTCTTATCACAGGTAATTGCCATATTATCACAAACAGATTGCATGTAATTGCGAACTTGACCCCATACAATAACAGACAGACTCCATCTTATTGTCGTTTTATTGCAGTCTCAATGCACCAAAGTCACTCTTATTTAGCAAATTTATTGCACAAGGTGTCTTAATCTACTCCCCCCCCCCCCCCCACCCCCCCCTCCCCAGTTTAGCTATATTGTGTGTGACTGGGGCCTTAAATAAAAATCTGGCAAGATACAGTATCACACATGCTTTATAGCACCTGCAGGTGACAGTTTGTTTGAAGGAACATCTGATGTCACAATACTAAATCTGAAGGAGTCATTGAGGATGCCAGTCACTCTTCTCATTTAGATTCATCCAGTCACATGAATGATATTGCTTCAGATGTCCTTTTTTCAGAGTCAGTCATTAACATGACATAGCAAGCAGCTTATCAAACAAGAAACGATTTAGCTTTACATTAATCCATCGCTTGTGGTTGACTTTGGTTCTCAAGAGAAAGACAGCTGTGTAATTAATATTTTCCTTGACCTCATCTCTGTGGTACAATTTGTATTAGTAATTAAGCCCAAGTGGTACAACCTTGAACTCTTGGTTAATATCAAGATGGCATAACACAGACAGTATTAAATTTGTAATAAAAATACATCACTGCCTAAATAACACTTAAAGAGAAGAGTTTTAAACACTACTTTGTGCTTTTAAATAAAGAGGTACCTCGCTTTCTGTCTTGCTATATTTAATTGTCTTACCAATGGTTGATATGGAAGAAGGTGTTTCAGATTAGGAACTGAGCTTTCTGGGAAACGACACAATTTACTGTATCCAATAGCATGCATGCAAAAATGAAGTATATATTAATTTCTAATTTTTTATTTACCCTTGCTTGCAACTCCTGCTGGCCACTGACAGGTTCAAGCCAGCCATTATACCGGTGCCTGCTGAACTGTACCCAAGAACTAGTTTTTTGGGTTTTTTTTGTTTTTTAAAAAAAGCCTTAACAGTGACTGCTCCCCACCAGCACTTTCACTCTCAGCCCAGAAGTTAAACAAATCATAAGGTCACAAATCTGATTTCACATGAAAGAAAGTCAGAGTGCTCTAGGGCTTTCTGTAAGAATATTACTCACATGCAAATTACTATGATGAGGAGTCATATTAGTCAGTGTCTCAATTGTATCATGACAATTACTGAGAAATAGTGAGGCCTTGTGTAACCTTTACTCTGTACTGCTCCAAGTCTCACTGCTCCACACAAATGTCATGTTATCAGAGTATTTTTCTGTAATTGCAGTTTCTCTCACAGCTCTCTGCGGTTACCCAGCTCGATGGAGCTCAGATCTATATATAGAAACAGCTGATCAGTCTGGATTTGCAAATGCTACTGTTGTGAGAGGGGACTGTTTTCAGAACTGCTCAAGCAGCAACAAGATTTTCCCGTTTGAACAACAGAACTTTCACTATGACACATTTCTCTGCTTCTTTTCTCTCTAAAGGAACAGAGAAACACAGAACGTGTGGATCTGAGGCATGCTAGAAGCAACAGTTGCACACATGTTGCTTCTGCACGTATACAGTCAATAAAGATAATGGCCATGGAGGATGTACGCATGCCTGTGCATGATCTCGTTAGCAAAGAAGTAAGGTCAAAGATAGAACTCTTGTATAAAAACAAAGTTTAGATCAGGGGTGTCAAACTCCAGGCCTCGAGGGCCAGAGTCCTGCAGGTTTTTGATCTCACCGTGGGTCAACACACCTGAATCAAACGGAGAACTTTAAGACATGTTGAGGAGGCCATTTAGCCATTTAAATCAGCTGTGATGGATCAAGGACACATCTAAAACCTGCAGGAAACCGGCCCTCGAGGTCTGGAGTTCAATACTTGTGGTTTAGATCTTTTTTTTTTTAGAATTCTTAAACACACAGCCTTTTTGGACAAAAGTATTGAGCCACCCTTTAATCTTTGATTTCAGTTGTTTTCAGTTCCATGGCCACGGGTGTGTAAAATCAAGCACCTAGCCATGCATTCTGCCTTTTTAAATGTTTGCAAAAGAATAGGTCGTTCTAAAGAGCGCACTGAATCTAAGCGTGGTACTGTAATAGGATGCCACCAGTGTAAGAAGTCAGTTTGTGAAATTTCTTGCCTCCTACATAATCCACAATCAACTGTAAGTGGTATTGCTGCAAAGTGGAAGTGTTTATGAACCACAACGACTTAGCCACCAAGTGTCAGACCACATAAAGTCAAAGAGCGCAGCGGAGAGGCGCATAGTGCGCAAAAGTCGCCAACGCTCTGATGATTCAGTCACTGCAGAGCTTCAAACCTCCTCTGCCATTAAGATCAGCGTAGAAACTGCGCTCTGGGAGCTTCATAGCATGGGTTTCCATGACTGAGCAGCTCCTGTAGGTGTAATGTACAAGTGACTCAGTACTTTTGCCCATATAGTGCTTTTTATATGCTGTTTATAAGCAAATATATAGGAATATAAAGCGATAATAGAGTATAATTTCTGTCGCTGACACATTGCAATCCTGGTATATACTGCAAATCTTCAGTTGAATGTTATAGGAGGTTTTTGAAATAACTTTAAGAAAACATGCACTCTTTTCTTTCTGACATGCTCTCTAACAGGATCTGTTACATACAAACAACAACTGCACCTTCAGGCTCATATCTAATAGCCTTGAATGCTCAGTGCAGCTGCTGTGGCTTGCCTTTGAACTATCTCAAAAGACAATTCATCTAAAGCATCTAAAAGCCCAACGTCTCTCTAATTACAGTGTTTCTGTATTATAGGGCAGACATAGAATTCTTAGTATTCCACTTTGCTTTGAGTTTGAGCTGGTTTTAAAAAAGGAGTTCTTCGCTCTGGTCTTAATTACCCTTCTACTGAAACTGCTGTCTTTTAAACATACTAATTGTCCATGAACATTTTTATTATGTGTATAGACAGTAGTTGGGGGAGTGAGTGCAGGAGAAGGGAAGGCTGTGGATGGAAATTAGCAACGTGCTTTGCACGTTTCACATATAGTTGGTGCTTTTATTAATTTCATTAAAATTAATCTCGTGCAAGATTAATTCGTTACCTTTTCAAATGATGCTCGCATAGTTTTCTAATCTGTTAATCTAAAGAACTTGTTTGTGAAGTTTGCACATTTTTAAGCAATATTAAGGAATATGAAACATATTTTGTGTAAGAAAGAATTTCATAGTATATACCCCTGAGCTTCTCAATGTAAGAATAAACCGTTGTGACATCCCAGAATTCACTGGCAGGCTTTATCAAACTTTTCCCACCATTAACACACAACAAAAAATGTAGGTTAAGATATCCGGTCCAATATATAACTGCTCGACTGACCTGCTTCCATGTTGAAGCTCGACTCGATTTGATACAAGCACTCAGTTTGACCTAGATCTGTGGATCCCAAGATGTGAGCATGTGTGCCGCTCAAAATAAACATTTGCCACAAAACAGGTTGATAAATTAGAATAAGACTGTCGAGCAATGCCTTGCATTTGTACACATCCGGAGCATGCAATACGAGAGCGAATAGTGAGTCATTTTGCAGTGTTAATAGTTTCTTTCTTTCTTTTTTTTTGGCAGAAATATGCTGATCGAAACCGTCAGGAGAGCAGATTCTAAATTGATACTACTAAATGCAGGTAGAGCTATTACTCACACTATATCTAAAAAAAGTCCAATAAAAAAAAAACCCAACAACTAGAAGACAAGATAGAAAATGAAAATATTACAATATATCCATTATAAAAGCACGCCTACGTAGAGCACATGTATAGGCCTACGCACAAACACATTCTGGATGTGTAGGAAGTTTGGACAAGTGACTCAGGTCTCCCGGGTGTGTGTGGGTATAATCTTTCTGTGTGTTTTGTGCATTAGCAGAAGTTTAAGCATGCATGTGTATGAGTATATCAGTGGAAGGGGAAAGGATATGTTTTAGAGGGAAGTGGATTAACAGCAGGATGCAGGAGAGACACTAGCAACAGGCCTCTCATACGCCCGACTGAAGGTGAACAATGCACATGTATATATCGCAGAAATAGAAAGAAAAGAGGCTGACGGGAGAAAAAGAAGCAAAGATAAAACGAAAAAGCAAGAGGAAATGAAAGAGCAGAGTAAAGATAGTGACAAAAAGTGCTTTGAAATCAGTTTCATCTGCAATTCTGCACAAATTTAGAGAGGCATGCATTGGTTTTTCTTCTTCCTTGTCCTGAATTATTACTTTTTGTTCATTTAAAGCAAAACATTAAAAAGCAGAAGTGCACTGGATAAAGTGAACTCAGTTTTCCATAAGAACACTGGGACGTTCTGCACAGAAGCAACTGATGTCTGTCATATGTCCTTTAAACCCTAGAACCCAGCGTGGGAACGTTTTGTTTTTTTTTATGCTTTTTGATCACCCTGATTGTTTCCTTGCTACCACCAAAAACAACTCAATTCACTTGACATGTATCTAGAAATACAGTAGCAGCTGGGGAATTTATGTAGAATAAATTAAATCACATTTGATTTGACCAAACGGATGATTGAAGTACAGTGGCCATAAGGTCAGACGCTGCTGATTCGATGTGATTTGAGCATGTGCTGTAACTGAATTTCTGCAGCTTCTCACTGGAAACTGAAACAGAAATCCCACCTTATTGACTGCAGTCTTACATCACAATCACACATCCAAACACAGGTACATGTTGGTGGTGTTACCATTATTAGCAGCGAGATCACTCATTTGTTCTTTTTCCAGCAACAGGTTAAGATTAGATCCTACTTTGGCTCAGAACTGACCAGAGAGAACCAGATTCTACTGGAGCCACCTTTCACCTGAATAGTAGATTACCTGTCAGGGCAAATGTAGGGCAGCCAGAGAAGGACTGTGTGCGACTTTAAGTGGATGACAGCACAGCAAATATCCCCTAAGATGTCTCTTTGTTTATAGCCATCTGCTTTTCTTGGGGGATTTATCCTTACCAGGACTGGAAAGGTTTATTTTTGGAGCCCCAGTTCCTTCTATTTGTAGCAGGCCACATTGAACTATTTCCATTTCTGGCTGTCAATGTTTCTAAATCAGGCGATGTCTAAAGCAGCCAGAGTATAATCATCTCCACGTTGGTCTTGAAATAATCTCATGTGATTGTGGTTACGCAGCAGAAGTCATGCTCTAAGACATGAATGGAATCGGTAATGTCAAAATTTGGAATTTAATTCTGCTCTGCTAACCTTGTTTAACTTTGTACCAGGACAGAACATCTTGTAATCTGCAGATGGTAATAGAAACCTTAAGTTATGACTGCAAGTGCTATAACTCATGAGGGAAGCTGTTTGGGTAAATGTCAGCTTGAGTGGCTGCAGTTTCTCAAATAATAGGCTAGGGACCTGGCAGTTATTACTTATTAACTGTATGACTGTCTGTCTGCATCCTTTCCCATTAAAAGTTTGGTTTTGTGTTGCTGCAATGTTAAGATATGATTTGCATGTCATTTGCAAATACTCCTATGAGTAGGTATCTGTCTTTGACTCACAGAATAGGTGTGCTCGCAGGGTGGAGATCAGTTTGATTCAGACTGAAAGACTTAAAGCTAATGAAAGTGGAAGATGGTGGGAATAAAGGACACTCATTTCTGAAGCACTGACTGATACAGAAACATTACAATTTTGGATTTAAACCCTTCAATTTGTGACAGCCACTCCTGTCTGTCAATATGAACTGTGGATTTAAGTTCACTGTATCGGTTAGACATACAGTTTGTGCAAAATGGAGAACATGCATGTGAATGGAGATTCGGTGGAGGGTGTGTGTGTGAACCATCTGTCTATATCTGAGTCCCTGCGAACAGTTTGTCTGCGGGTGTGTGTGAAGACTGAATTGTCAGTTACAGCAGCAGGTCTCAAAAACATCAGCTAGTCCCTGAAACCAAATCAGACAACTCGAGTACATGGGTCTCACACGCACGCACGCACGCACACGCACACACACACACACACGAAAAAAATTTACCAGCTCTGCACCAAAAGACATATTTTTTTTAAATTTTATTTGTTATTTTTTGCATAAACTCAGACTTACTGACAGCAAAAGAATTAGGCTTGAACTGAGAGACGAACACGAGCTTGCATGCAGACATGTGACCACATGGCAGACATACACAGCTTGGCTTCAGATTTAACCTGCAAATTCCTGCACTCACAAACAACACCAGCAGGGAAAATGCAGCTCTCGTGGCAAACTGAACATCTAAGCTGCAGTGTAAAAAGTGCCCTCAGCCGTCCACACAGCTAAATCTTTATTTTAAGCGCTTGTGCACTCAGGGTTATGTCCTGCTCTAACCTTTTTAATAGAGCCATGCAGACCTTACACAACCCACACTTGTTTATAGTCTGTACTCTCTGGAAAGCTCTGGCCTGTAACATCATGTGAAGAAATAGTACTGGCATTACCTGACATACACCTCTAAATGTGATATCGTTCAAAGGAAGATCTCTTCTACTACTTTCTCTTGCAGGGAGTAGAACTACATGAAAAAAAGAAAAATACATGGCGTACTCAATACTCATTTAGATTGATCCCATCTCCCTTACCTTGTCATGCAGACAAGCTCTGGTTACAACTTTCATTGAAAGCAAAAGCATGCGTGTCTCCCATACAAAGCTTTTTTTTTTTCTCCCTTGTTTCTTTGTATCCTACTATCACCTTCTGTCTCAGATGATTAGATGAAGAATTTGTGTTAATAGGATTAGTGAGCCCTTCCACCTGCCACAGTACTATGTGTAAAAAAGAGCATCTCTTTAAAGTCAGCAAATCTCCTCTAGCAGTCTTAAAACTTCATTTCATTAACTCAGAGGAGCAGCTGACAATGATGCTATTCACGTGTTTCAGACAGATACATCAGCGTAGAGGTGAATCCATGCTAGCCTGTGGGTGACAATGAGATTACAAGAGGATGAATTCGAAAAGAAAATTATTGAGATTTGATTAATCTGGTGTAGCAAAGCTGTCTTTGCACATCTCATCAAGTAAAGGCCAAAAACAGCTCAACTCCCTCTGGCAGGGATTCAATGCTTTCTCAAGTACATTTCAGCAGAACAGATGCTTGCCAAGAAGAGAGGTTTAATCAGTCGTCGAGCTGAAGTATCCTTCTGAACACAGGCCCACCCTACAGGTTGCGTTGTCTAGCGCTGAGTCCATGTGGGTGCTGTTTCTGGTTGACACCAGAGCCACCTGCAAGCTTGTGTGGGAAGAGACAGACCCCAGAAACTCAGCCTACCTCCCAACGTGTGCATGAGAACCACGGAGAGTACAACACTGTAATCCTACATGATGTTTTAATAAACCACCAGACTAACAGTTCCAGACAAACCTCGCTTCTGCCCACAAACAAAAGGTGCCCCTGTGGTTTTGCAAGCCCGACTGTCCAGCACACATGCAAACAGAAAGACCACAATTACCGCAGTAAACATGTGTCGCAAACATGAGCGGTGTGTGGTTGTGTGCTCAACAGCAAATCACAAACAGGCCATCATAAAAGCCCCTCAGAAACACCTGCACACAACACACAAACAACATCTTGCATGTGTGTGACAACTTACATGACGTAGATGTGTTGAAACAAAGAAGCACTTCAACAGAAAGCCAATTTCTACCGCAACCTCATAAGTCCTATTTCTCAGATTTTATTCCTGAAGAAATGTAAGCCTATACATATAAAATATGAAATAAAAGGTGCTCAGGTGCACAGTGATGAAGTTTTATTCTGTTTCTAGCTACTGAGATAGACCAATACAGGAGTTTTGTGTGATCTGGCTGAAGTGAAAAATATTTATCTCAGCTCCCACACTATCTTTTGCTTACCAAACTCAGCTCACATGGATTTAAAAAGTAAACAGTGAATACAGACAACTGTAACATGTGCAAGACCACCGCAGTGGCTTCTGTATACACTGTAGGATCCTATTACTCAATACTCCTGTGAAATTTGATGTCTGGAATCTAAAGCGACATAAAGATAGATGACTAGAAGAATGCGACTGGAGAGGGACAAAAGAGCAGGAAGGGAAAAAAAAACTTTAAAAATGCTTTTAGCGAATGGAGGAGCAGGAAGATCAGGATTGGAGGGAATGTCCAAACCGCCATCCTGTCTCGTGATGGATGGTGATGTTTTCCAGTTTCACCTGCAGGATTAGAGATAAAATTCAGCAGCATGTGTGCAGATAATGTCAGCCCTAGTTTATTAGTAAGAAAATGCACGACTCTTCTCAATGGTAGCAGTTTTCTGCAACAATCTGACGAGTTCATTGGAAGTTTTGACTTTGGATGGATTTTCCAAAATCAGAATAACAAGAAAAAATTATTCTGTGTCTGTGTGCATGTGTCTACAGGAACCTAGTGAGAGTTGTAAGTAGTGCCAGTGAATTGGCCTTTCTGTCCTCTACTGCTCACGTCATCTTCTCTGTAGGCTGCCAGATAACCCCAGAGACAAAAGTGTTTCCTGTCAGTCAGATAATCATCAGACACCACATTCATCCTCCATTCTGGCAAAAACAGTGACTGCAGACGGAAGAGGCTGACATGGTCGGAGGCACTGATCCATTGCCAGATTTTACTTTTTCTTCAGAGGTGATGCAATTAAGTGAAAGCTGATTTGTGAGCGGAGTTGACAAGGGCTATGTCTTGTGTGGAAAAGCAGGTCAGAGGTCATCATACTCCATTAGAGGGGTCAAGCCAGTGATGATCTATTATATCAGTTGGCCCTTTACCACTGTCTGGACAATATGTCACTAAAATCTTGGCAACTGAAACTCATTAAGCGTAGGCTTAACCATTTCACTAGCTGGGCCCACGTCCTCATTTTCGGTTTGACAGCGTTTTAGTAGGTAAAAGTAAATGCTTTGACATGAATTGAGCTGCGGTTTGGGGAAGGCCTCGAAGGGGACTGGCGACGGCTCCTGGGCCTGGCAGATCCCCATGTACTAAATACAGTGTTGGGGAGTAACGGAATACATGTACCGCCGTTACGTATTTAAAATACAAAATATGAGTAACTGTATTCCGCTACAGTTACCATTTAAAAAGGTGGTATTTAGAATACAGTTACTTTGTTGAAATAAATGGATACTTTCCTGTTTCATATTGTCGCAGGTCAGGACTGTTTTGGTTTTGTTTGACAGCTACGTTCTGTCGTTCCAGGTGGCACGGTTACGGTTGCCATGGTTACAGGGTGACGCTCTCTCTCTCTCTGTGTTTCCTGGATGAGAGAGGCCTTGTTGTTGTTGTGCTAAGCTAATAGGCAGAATGCTACAGGTATAGCTCTAAAGAATGTAGCCTCATGGGCAGTGTAGTCCATGCTGCTGGGAGAATGGACTGCCACACTCTTTGTGTCTGTGAGCGCGAGGAGGGAGAAAAAGGCGAGTGGAAAAGTCGGAGCTGTCACCGAGCAGAAACGGGAGCTGGAAGCATGTAAATATAATAATAACCACTGCAGCCAAGAAGAGTGCCTGACGAGCCCAGTTGTAAGTACGCTATTAAGACTCGACTGTATGCTGTGTTCGTGTTTTCATTCGAAACAATAAGCTCCGTTGGAGCAGCCTTTCAACGCCTCTCTCTGTCTCTCGCAAGCAAAATTGACCCACACAACAAAGTAAAGCTATTTTTCGGCTATGAGCCTGACACGGAACCCACCGTATTAGTCAGAGGTTCCTTTACTACGGTTCGGAGCCGCGGACCTTCAGTAACAGTAATAAATCACTCCATGTTTGGAGGTGTGGTCCTGCTCCTGAAATTCCTGAAATCCTGAAAATACATAATCTCCAATAAGACTTTAATACTTCATGATCAGAACATGAGTTATTGTAGGATCTTTACCTAACAATATAAAGCACCTTGGAGTGGCTGGTGTTGTGATTTAGTGCTATAAAAATGAGTTGAGCTGAACTGAATGAGAGAAACCCATTACACTGTGCAAGAGAAACAATGGAGAGCAACTATTATCTAAACTAAATTGAACTTTAACTTTGTAAGTTATAGCATGAATTTTACCCCCAACCCCCAAATACATATACAAAAACTGCAATCTTTGCACACTCGCACTTTATGTAGTCCACTGTTGATTGTTTGTTATATGTTATATGTCGCACCATATGTATTTCTTCCAAGACCACCATATTTGGAACATTGTCTTGCTTCACTGTGTACTGTACCACTGCGCATGGTTGAAAAGACAATAAAGCCACTTGACTCATTTGTCTCTCAATCGCTCTCTTTCTGTCTATATGCTGAATCTGACTTCAGCAGCTGTAGCTGATATTGGTTCATGTGAAATGAAAAATCGGGCCTTTAAGAGGAAATATAAAAGTAATGTTTGCCAGATCATCTGAACAAATTTAGTGAATGCTAGCATCTCATATGAAACAAGTAGTTTGGCCTAAGTTCCAACCTCCATAGGCCTTTCATTTACCCAAAACCAGCATTAGTATTTTAGCCTGGGTTTCAAACATTTGGGGTTGGTGTCCTAGATTAACACTTACTGGATAGCTTTTATTGCACTAACAGTAATACTTCACTTGTCTGTCCTGCTGCGCTTTGTTTGCTCTGATGTGACGCACAGTGATTGAGGCACATGACATGCACACAGAATATGGCAACAATACAGCCAAGGAGGACCTTACACTGAGCTGAAGTGCAACAAGACTACATGAATGTATTAAATGACACACACACACACACACAGTTATGTGCTTTAGACTGAAATTTGTTATCACATGCGCCAACATGCATGCAGCGTCGGACTAACGACCAAAACATGTAATTCAGACACAGTAACTTGTGAGTTACAGCTAATTATGACATTATTTCTATACAGTTGTTCTCAGTAATAGTAATTTAAAAAAAATCTAACATCTACAACCTTGGAGTCTTCAGTTAAAAAAATTCAAGCCTATTAAACTTATCATTAAAAATATATTCTAGATCTACAAGTGTGTAAATATAAAAAGAAAACTGAAATAATTCTGACAACTCGAATTTTTAAGGCAATTACAATTTCAACTGGGAAGTGATTACATGCAAATCTGAACAGCTGCACTGTTAGGTAGTGTTGTATGTGTGGGTGTGGGTGTTTGTGTGAAATGTGTGAGAAAGACAGAAACCAGGTCACTGCGCTGGGGGGATTCCTCCGCTCAAGGAAACTCCACTTTGCTCGACATTACTGTCGCAGCGAGACCTCATGGGCACCACAGCCCATGATGTTGTTTTGCTTTGTGTAGAAGTAGTTTGTATCCGACCCCCTAATCAAAATTGGAAACTTCCACGGCAACTTCCAGCTATTCATTTGACACGATAAAACCTGAGCAAATGTTCACCTGAAACTGCCTTTCTTAACTTGTGTATGTTAATGCTTAGATGCTTGCTTATACGTGAAAATAATTGATATTAGACTGTGCAGATCCTCACACCCAGAGCCTCACCACATGCTACCGACGCACAGCGACAATCCCACATACACACACCTACCTACCGCCCGCACAGGCAAGGGCTGAAAGCATCCCAGAGAGAAAAAGCCATGAGTCATTTGCCCAACTGCTGTGAGGTTCTCTCCCTCTCTCTCAACTCTACACCATGTGGTCTAACCATGTTTAAGATGCTGCACTTTACCCACTCTGACTCACCCTGCTTCTTTGTCTAAAAAGGTCACACTGACAGCTCCTAACGGCGCCAATTAGAACCATTTGGCACTGTAGTCTACTGTAAAATGCAGTGATGATAGATGGATAGATAAAGATATGAAGAATGCTTTCACAACCTGAATTCAGAAGCATCTGAAAAGGTCAGCACTTTTGCTGATAAGATGCATAGATGTTTGTGTATCAACAAAGAAAATACCTGACAGCTAAGAAAATTTCTGCTCAGTTTGAGTTTGAATCAGCTGGTATTTTCCTCAAACTGCGCTTCTGATAACACTGTCACTGCTGTGACTCACAAGAACTTGTAGACATGTGCATATGTGAAATATTTCAGCAACTCTACCTGGTCTTAAAGCTCCCTAAGAAAACGTGCATACGATGCATCTGTAAAGTATTCGCAGCACTTTGCTTATTCCATATAACACCCTTATTCCAACATGGATTAGATTCATTTCTTTCACTGCAAAAAATCCCAGTAATGACAAAGTGAAAAAAGTTTGCTTGAAATTCCTGCAAATTTATGAAATAAAAAAAATGACACTCCTGTTTCCACGTCTGTCAGACGGTCCAACAATTGATTGGAGTCTACCTGTGGTAAATTCAGTCAACTGATTTGGGAGGGCACACAGTAGACAGGGCATGTCAGAGCTCCAGGGAATTGTCTACAAATCTCCGAGACAGGATTGTATCGCGCCACAGATCTGGAAATACTTATGAACATGTTATATTTTTCAGTACTCTGTATTCTAAAGTGTTCTAACGATAGCACATTATTGAGCGTGTGCATGCTGAATGTTACAAGATATTAACCGTTTATGCCTTGACTGCAGATCTTATATATGCATGCTATTCATACAGATTCTAAATGGGATACAATAAAAATGCACAAAACACCTCCTTGTGAACAAATAATTAAATGAGAGTAAATTAGTCTGGTGAGAGCATCTCGAGGAGTCAAGTTAAATGTAGCCACTGTGAATACTAGATGAAAGTACATTAGACTTTGTGTAAGAAACTGCAGCACCTTTTGGCAACACTTCTTTTAAACTTGTATATTATAATGAGCAAGCGTCAAACAAACTCTCTCCACTGGTAGCTATTCCTCCCTACACTAACATCTTGGTAACAATTTAAAACACACAAGAGGAGTGAAGTGTGTGCTTTCAGAAACGGCGATGAGTGACACTTGTTGAGAATGTATCTCTACTGAGCTCAGTGGAACAGTTGCTGTGGTGACTAAGACCAGCAATATGCATGATGAAGCTCATGTTCAGCAGAAGTTCTGTTGCACAGAGCGCCTGCTGCCTCCTCAAAGCACTGAAGGCCAAACTGCTCATTGTTCGAGCATTCGGCATTTCTGTGCTGTGTTAGCCGCTCTTTTCCCTTCGCTGTATTATGTTCTGTCCTTTTCTTCTGCTTGTCTTCGCACCCTGAGTCACTGCTCCCTGGGGAAATGAGGGGGGGTAACCATGAATCATTCCTGGGGGTATGAAATGGCGTGTGTGTGCGCGGTCACACACTAGTGTAAATTCATGGGTCACTGTGTGATTCAGTCGTGTGGGCTGTGAAACCTGAGGAGTGGGCAGAGAGAAAGAGGAGCAGCAGCAGCACGATACAGGCAGCACAAGGCAGCGCCCCTTTACTCTGTCGCTTTTCCTCTCATCTTGCCCTTGGGGAGATGCAGCAGCTGCGCTAGATATAGAGCGCCACTACTAACTGCAGCACCATGTACGAGACTCTTGTTCACAAAGACTCAGGAAAGGGAAAAGTTCCCAAAAACAAAGCGGTGAAGGTTCATTTAAGAGACGAGCTTTTATCTACATGCATGCTATTCGTGTAAGCTGCTACAGCAGTCAGACCAGCTGCTACAAAGCCACTGACATTGACAGTGTGCAGCCAGACAGGGTGCCGTTAATGTATCTTTATGAGGAAGGACAGATGTCGAGCCCCTTTTACACAGCCCAGGGGACAACGCAATTACAAAACAGAGACCTACCCCTGACCTGATGACCTCTCAGCCCGCTACTTCTTGACCTTCCACCTCCCACCTACAGCAGAGCGTGTGGCTTTTTGTGAACATGGAACAGGACTATCAGTAAATTTTATTATATTGTAATATAACATTTGCAGCCTCTAGAGTTGCCGTTTTCGGATTATTACTTTTTTAACTTATTTTTTTATACCCCTGGTAAGGTCTGCAAACATTCCTGTTATCCTTCAGTTGATCCGCTTTTCTTAAAGTTGTGCACAGGAGCAATCAAAGACAGATAAATCCCCACCAACTTGTATCACAGCTGTGATACAGGACTACCCCTCTAAGCTATGTGGTCTGCTGTTATGATTTCTAACTTAGTGTACATATTCTGACTAATTGATTTGGGGAATTTGCAGCATGTCAACACAGGATGTTATGAGAACATTTGTAGTGTATCCTCTGGTTAAAAAAAAGTCTACATAGAGAGAGAAAAGCACCTACTGGATTGGGATTAAAGTAAATAAAGCAGGGTAGAAAATCCAACTGCTGCTTATTTCAGATATATTCATTTTAGAGCATTATATGCTTTAATGCTTTAAAATGAAAGTGACTAAGTGAGGACAATACATGCCAATTACAATTTAAACCTAACTCACAGAAGTCTGAAATGTCACATTTTTTTTAGTTATCGGCAGTGCAACTTGCATAGATGTAAAAAAAAAAAAAAAAAAAAGAGCAAGAAGGTTCCAGCAATTATACTGCACTCAGCTGTACTTCATCTGGTTAAACTGGCATCTGTTTAACAACCTCGGTAGGAGACTGGCCAAACAGAGAAGAGCCAGTTGCAAGCTGTGCTATAGAAGGACTTTTCAGATCGAGCCAATGCGAAACAACCAATTTCACCATGTTCTCTGATCTCAAATCCTATTTAGCTTGCCTTTTGTTAAAGCAGAAGCTTCTCTATGAAGACATTTTGACCATGTGTTGCAGGCACATGCTACATCAAGACAGTCTGTTCCACTAGGTGGCTATTTTGAGAGTCCAGCTCTGTAAATCAGTTATTAAAGTCAGGCATGTGGAGTCACACGGACAAGAAGTATCTTATTCCAATCTTCCAGCACAAGAACATTTGGGCACTCATACAGCTTCACAGTGTGCACACTCTTCTATCAGCGCAAAAACGTTTCCCATTGCACTTTGGTCGAATAGACTCACTATCATTGTTAGAATAACTGTTTGTCTTTTCGCTGCTCAAATGGCTAAATATAGCTTAGTCACTCGGGGGTATGAACACAAATATAGCTTCTTGGGTGCACAGAAACAGGGAATGTGCTGCTGGTAATACTCGGTTGTTACTGTAATAGCAAGTGACCAGATGAAAAGAAATGACTGTGCACTTTTACTGAAACAAATCACGATGGTCAGCACACATTAGAGGAAAAGAGGGAGAAATACAATCTCACAGTGCTTTCTAATAGCTATTGATCTCCTTTCCTGCTCCCTTTTGAGAACATCATTAACCTTGTCTGTGTATCTGTGTGAACACGCGCGTGTGTAAGTGTATGCGTGTGTGCGTGCATGCTCCTGCTTTTGTGCGCAGGAAAATTTAAAGGTGTGTATCTGTGTGTGAAACCACTTGTGTTACTGTGATCTTTTGACAGGCTTGGCACAAGGCATCATTTCAAGGGCCAAATCAGACAGAGTGTTACTCTAGCCTGGTGTTCTATTCTCTTCACTCTGGGTCAGAATGTCCTGCACCTATTTCTTTGTCCGTTTTCTTTACCTTCTGTTCTCCC
This sequence comes from Aulonocara stuartgranti, assembly GCF_965226115.1. NCBI lineage: Eukaryota > Metazoa > Chordata > Actinopteri > Cichliformes > Cichlidae > Aulonocara > Aulonocara stuartgranti. The sequence continues at coordinate 14,259,914 of NC_138948.1, read as the reverse complement.
ATCACCTCTGCACACCTTTCGTGTTTTACACAACTGGCCCCTGCCGTGCTTTCTTTACACGACACAGAAACCAATTTGGAGAAAGTTCCTTTGTGTGTGGGCTTTGTGTGCTTGTAAACGTTGTGCACATATGCGACTGTGTATGTGGGTTCTTTTCCCTCAACACTGATAAAAAAACATTTGTTTATATTAACTGGTAAATAAAAATGAAAACCCACCAATGAAACTTTGACTCAGTAAACACCTCCCACTCTCAGCGTGGGGGGAGATGAAAGTATCTGGTACTTGACTTGGGGGTTTTTGAACGCCCTGTCGCAGTGAAAGGGTGCACAGCTCCTGCTCTCATGGGATCAAAAGGGACATTTGTATCAATAAAAGAGCAAAAGTCAACAGGCATGCATAAAAGAAAAGAAAAGAGAAGCTTTACTGTAAAGGCGTACAGTACAGCAAGAAAAGGTCAGCGGGGGCTGAGTAATTATAAGAAGTGCAAATTAGAATTTTCATAGCTTGTTCTCTATTCCAAGTAAATGGCATTAAACCTTAAGGTGGGAGTTTATCATCTGCTAAATGTACCTCTGTGTTTCTTCAATACTCCTGCAACTCACCTCTGTTGTGGACTACAGTGTGTAACTACTGTTTTTGTTATTGTGAGGCCAAAATCTCTCCAGTATGCAGCATGACATCCCATCACATTGCAGGTTTGCATGCACATACTTCAGAGAGTTGGTTTTGTATCTAATTGTGTCATATGGCATCAGAGGAAATGGAAAGAATCCATGAGTTGTCACGCCCCCCTTTCTGTTCTCCATATCCCGTAGTACTCAGACATGTAGAGAAGAATCTATGTTGCTTCACTCTCACGCGCAAGTCAGCCTAAGCATTTGATAGATTCAGCCCTGAGGATAAGCACTTATGGTGAACACTGTTTCACAATGACCTTTTTTAACATTAGAGTGGATTTTAGTCAGCTGATGATATTATGTTATTCCAAAAAATGTAAAGTCATTCTCAAAAAGCTGTTTCTGTTAATCTGGATGTATCGTTTTGTCTGTGGGAGAAACGTTTCGTCACTCATCCAGAATCAGCTTTTTGGGATTTCCTAACCTGAATGATTGAGTCAATCACACAGAATTACATCACTTTAATTAACAAATAACAAAACAGCTGAACCAGAAATGAGACTTCACTTCATTTTCTTTGTTTGCTTTTTGTTTTTTTGCTTGACCTTAGTCCATTTCACGGTGACATGAGCCAACAGTTCCAAACTTCGATAAATCTTTTCACCGGTCAAGTGATGTCACAGCGAGGCATGCAAAGCCTCCAGAGCTTTCCAGTGATTTCATTTCGCTGCATGCCAACACCACATGAGCACCTCACACAGAGCAGAGTGTGTTCAGCACCCGAAGAGCACACAGTACTCTAACAGCACCCCATGTTCTCTCTATTATCATTGATAGTCAGGTGACACCATGTGATCGGACCGTTCTTCAGTCCCATTTTCTTCTTGCACTCGTCATGGGTTGCAAAGAGAGCATGATCAAAGCGGAGGGAGCTTGATCAAAGCAGATTTATTATGACTGTTGTTGTGAAGGTGTGCACAATTTCAACTTCAAGACATGTCGCAACATGCTATCAAACATGTAACCTGAGTGCAGCACCTTTAACACTCTGTAATACATCATGTCTTCAGTCAGTGCTGTTTATCTGTATCAGTTTCAGCATCTACAGTCAAGTACAGTGTGTCTTAAAACATATAAGGCAAGGCAAATGTTGGCAGATAGGAAATCAATACATTGCAGGTCTATAATTAGCTGTAATAAACAAGGTCTGAACCCAATAAAAAATTATTGGGGGGAGTCTGGGGCTCATATCATTCTGCAATGCAATGCAGGGCTGAAACATTAGCAAACACAGAGGGGTTAGTAGGAAAAAACAAGTGTAATGTTGAAAACAGACTTCTTGCAGAGAGATTTGCTGACCTCTGCTGGAAAATGCGCAAGTCTCTGTGTTCAAATAAAAATACGCATTTATTTCACGCAGGTTGGCTTATTGTTTGTTGCTAAAGTGTGATACTGTGTTCAAATCTTGTCTGCATGAGAAGTCAAAACATGCAGCTCTAGAATGACAGCACATTTTCAGTTCAGTTGCAGGTTGATCAGCTCAATCTATGTTAATTATCTTAATCAATAACCTCCACCTCCCTCTTGGAGAGTAATGGATATAACAGAGTAACTGGACTGGACTGCATTTCTTTCATTCATATTCAAAGAAGCCAAGCATGCTAATACTAAATAACAATTTAAGCTCAATAAAAGAAAACCATTTTAGTGGAAATAGATGTATGAACTTTCAGCCGTGATCAGAAGTCATTTTGCCCTGCTCTCTTCCGGGAAGCATGATTATGCTTTTGTTGCGCAATGAGGTCCAGCCAGCATTTCTAGTAATAATATCCACAGCAAAACCAGGAGAACGTATTTAAGTTGTTTTTCTGGCTGTCACACTGTTTCCCAGAATCCTCCAACCCTCTAATCATTAAGTGTTGATTTATGGCAGGCTGCCGAGCTTCAAGCAGCCAATTGCGGACCAGCAGAGCATCTTCCTCTGCATCAGCTGATATTTTCTGCCTGTCCTCCTCCCCTCTGCATTATTGGAAAGGAGTGCGGATTTTTATCAGGAAACAGAGGGTTTTTTCTGATAAGCTCCTCAGTCACAAAGAATTTCATAGATTTAATTCAGGGAACATATTTGTCAAATAAAGGAATTCTCACTCTGTTGTGAGCTCTGCGCTGTCTTCTCTCATCTTGTTTACTCGAGTACAGCATGCTTTCTAGTAAACTGAAAGCTCCCTTATGGTAATTTCCTGGAAGATCTTGTACAATACTTCTCTGGAGGAGATTGTTTGGATGATACAGCACACAACTCTTTACAGAGTTATTAATGAATAATTCACATGTTCCATTTGGTTGTAAAGTGTGTTTGTAATCACTGCGTATGTCTTTTTAGGCTTTAGGAGTCGAATTTCCCAGAGGAACCCACCCGAGGGATTAATAAAGTTCTATCTTATCTTATCTTACATCAAAGCACAGCACATTGGGTTTGCTTTGAAAAGCTTTTTCATAGAAAACACCATTCGTTTTTATCTAACATGATGTGATATTGATCAGAAATGCTGTTAAAGAGACATTAATCATACTGTAAATGATTTATGATTTTAAATGGAAGATCTAACAGTGCATGGATGCCTGCTTTCAGAGTCCATCCCTCCTGCCTTCCAGATACATAATGTTAGCTCAAGGCTGATTTTTGTGTGTTAAATTACTAATTAACCATGTGAGCATAGATTCCAACTGTCCCGCTGAATAAAGAGGTTATGTCAAATGTCAAATCAAATTCAGGGACCTGCTTGAGCTCCGAAATAATCCAAATACACAAGGATAAATATATTAGGACAAGCTTGTCTTTGTGTTCCAGTTAGTTACCAATTTGTGCTGTAATATGAAGGGAGTAATGCATCAAATCTTCAGCTGTTTGTTTCTTAGAACAAACACTCACACTGAGTTTGAAAAGAAAGATATTTTTGAGCCTTAAATTAAACCCATAAGGCCTAACATTTGACACCCTGCTATGGACAGACGTCTGGCTTTTTTTTTTTTTTTTTTAGCAAACAGGAAGTTTTCCGCTGGTTCAGCATAATTCAAAAATGGGTTTGTCTCACAATCTGAGTGCCAGTGGATCATGACATGGTGAAAATTGGTTGTATAATTCACGCCTAGATCATTTTTGATGAAAACATGGTTTATATTAAACGATTCCATTATATGTCATTTAAAGTATTTTGGATCAGTTTAATGTTAATTAAATAAAAGTACAAAAATTGACTTTTCAAAATAACCCACCTTTTGAGCAGTACTGGATTTGGACTCGAAATGTGTTTATTTTGGGCTAACATGCTCTAGCATACTAGTATGCTGAAACAGCAAGCGTTGCTTTACTCTGGAGCCCTTCTTACAGCAGAGCCCTTTTCTCTGAAACGGTGAAAGCACTACACTAACTACACTTACTGGTCTCTTTAAGTTATTGTAATTCATGCATTTCACCCATTTACATTCTAGGAACAGTAAAAACAATATTTTTGCCAAAAGCAATAGACACACTTATAAATGACTTCTGGCTAGCTATGAAAATGGATAGAGCCCCCTTGGTTTCATATGTGCTAATTGATAATTATCCTCTATTCAAAGAGAATGAAAAGCTCTCTCTTTACTGTATTAATTGGCTTTCTAAGATAAATGCACCCACACACTAAAACTGATAATTAAAGCAGATTACATACTCTGTTTAAACACGAAACAATGTTGGATATAGAATCAATTGTAACTTGACTTGTAATCTGGCTGTTAACATTTACATTTAAATTATTCTTCACTCACTAGTCATGGCTTTGTTGTATATTACTGCCATCTACTGGTGCTAAATTGATGTTGCTTTTTTCTAAACACCAAAATGAAGGGGAAAAAAGGATCCTGTGCTGTAGAAGGAAACCTAAACATGTTTTGAATTCACATTTGTCTCAATGCCAAATTTAAAGGAAGGTAAAGAATTTGTCCAAAAAACTTTCCTCACTCAATATGTTTCTTTCTTTCCTTTCGACTCCATTTATTATGTTAAAAATCATGCCCTGGTGGTGAGGTTATTATCATGGGGAGTTCACAGGAAATGCTGTCTGCCAAATCGAAGGTGGGAAAGCTCATTCGGGGACCAGCCTGAGCTCAAAAGTAACCCAAATGCACAAGGACTGGTCTGCAGATGTCTGAACACAAGGAATAACATGAGAATGAGAATATATGTGGTGACAGAATGTGTCAGTAGACATCCAGGCTAATAATCTGTGGGGTGCAACATTAGCTGAATTCTTGGCTCGTCCCCTTCTTTTTACAACCCTTTTGTTAAGTTACAGGTTGACTTCTGATTTCTCTGTATCTTTCACCATAACAACAAATAAAGAAGATTGAAAAAAAGGAGGATGAGATTTTAAGGTATCTACAAGCGTTTATATTACACTGTAATCAATCTTAGTTTGTTACACCAAGAGACCATTTTCTTTTGGTACATGTCAGCAACAGGTGCTTTGCATGGACAGGTTACACAGGAGTGTGACTCTTCTTACAATAACATGTCAACAGTACATCAATAACACATTGATTCACACACCAAACCGTGGTGTCAGGAAATGGTAATGCCACATGCTTCCTTTCTCAGAAAGCCCCAATGCTGAACCCGACCACCCAGCGAGCGACACTGCAAGCAAACAGCGTTTCATACAGGATGTCACTGCAATGAGACTTTTTAATCAAAATAATCTGCTCCGTGTACCCGTGGTTCATGCTATACCACCCACGTGATGTGACAGTATAGAGCTGATTTATATATGCTGGAAATGCTGTAGATGTCTGCTGTTACATTTGGAGGTAGTGTGAAGCTGATACAGAGCTAACTCTGAACACTTTAAGTTAGACTGAAATAAATGTTTTTAGCACTTGGGGGTACATGAGATCAGCGGTGATGAAAATAATGGGTTAAACAGCTGTTTATTCGCATGTCCCGCGGAACAAAAACTTCATTATTATATTAGATTCCATCACTAGACGATGTGACGTCTGACTATTCTATTGTAGTTGCTGAATATTGCATGAGTGGGTACTGTACACTGTGTAACAGTGAACTAAAACAGCAAAGTTTAAACATTTCTGCAGTTGATCTCTTAGAGCAGGGGTCGGCAACCCTGGGCACGCCTGCCACAGCTGGCACGCGAAGGGTTAACTGATGGCACGACCATAGCTGGACTGGACAAAGGCGCAGATGGTGATTTTTCGTTTTTATGGGCCGATGATTTTTTTTTTTTTTTTTTTTTTTTTTTTTTGTAACGGTATGAACAATGAAAGGTGGTGGACGGATGCTAGTCGATGTGTAGAAATAACTCAGTTGTTTGGTGGTGACTGTGGCGGAGCTTCCACAGAAGGCAGCCGGTCCGAGTGTCAGGTGAACTGAACTTCAGGTAAGAAGTTATGACCTGCAGTGTCATGGTCCGCGGCCCGGCGTCCGGGGTGCTGCTGGGATGTCCACGCCCACGAGCGTGGCTGCTAACCCCACACCTGCATCCCATCCCAGGCGATCATCAGGTGGACTATTTAATCCTGCCCTACCTGCTGCTCCACGCCAGTCCGTAGTCGCCTCTCAGCGGTAACGTACGCCTGCGGGAAAAGAACTCTTATGACAAACTCTCCATCGGACCTAACACTGTTTTTTCCCTGTGTACCCAGATCACAACTCGGCGTGTTTTTGTTTACGAGCCACCTGCCTGTCCGCCTGAGATTTGGTTCACCATCAGCTTCGCCGTCTCGACCCCTTTTGGAGCTCCACCCCCCTCTGGTTCACTCGGCCCGGCTATCACCGTGAGACGCACACTCCACCTTCCCTCGTATGCTGCCTTTTTTCCGCACCCCAGTAATCTGTCTCTCTTTTTGTTTTACAGCCTCTCACAGCCCCGCTCTCGGCGTTCCCTGCGCGGTCCCTCGGTTTCTTCTGGTTCCATACGTTGTTTTTCAGGCTACCCTCATGGGACACCTTTAGTTGCAATAAAAATTACTTTCTTTATTCGCTCCTACCCTAGTGTGTGTGTTCTGCTACTGGGTCCTGCCTGCGCTCGGAACTTCGGTTCATGACATGCAGTCTATCTGGGTCAGATATAAGCCAAGTTTAGGTGGAGTTTATTTTCGTTACACTGACTTTTTACAGTCAGTTACAATAACTCGTACTGTGTACTAGCTAGCATGACGGAGTTTCTACAGCTGGGTGGGTGCTATGATGTTACTGATACTGAACTTTATTTTATTCATAAGGTTAGTTAGTAGAGTTGCCAACCGTCCCGTAAAAAACGGAATCGTCCGGTATTGAGAGAAAATATACTTCAACTAGAACGAAAAAGACACAAAGCTGGAGTTATTCTGTCTTTACGCTGCACAGCTGCTTCTTCTTCTCTCATTCTCTCCTCTGGTGCTACTTCAATCATGAAACTGATCAATGATCAGCTGATCGGCTTTTCTCTCTTGTTTGTTTATCGCCCACTTTGCACCAGAAAGAGGAAACCAGCGGATGTCGCGCTAAACAACAGCAGCACGTTTAAGCTTCATCAGCTGTTGTTAGAATTTATTTAATATTAATTTCTAGTATCAGCTGATGTTTGCTGGAGCCACAGCTGTAAAGCTGCTGGTCATGATGTCTGTTTAGATATGTGGTGAGAGGGAAACATGAAGATGAAACCAGGAGATGTTCTTACTGAATCATCAGAGCTGAACAGGGGATCGAGAAACAGGTTTACCTTTTAGGTGACATGAATGAGTTGAAGGGAAGTTATGAACTGTTTCTGAGAGACAAATAACACCAGGATCCTTTTTTACGTAGCTGACAGCTGGTAACTGTGCAGGGGCGGATCTAGCAAAGTTTTGCCAGGGGGCCAGGTAGGGCATTAACTGGGAGAGGGGGGCACAAAGAAATACTTTTCTTTCTTATTCTCATTAAAAATGTCTAGCTTTTATTAAATAATTATCTGAATCTTACAACCAAAGTTTTTATCTGACGTAAAATGTATAGAAATTATACATATACCAACAAGACAGTGTACATCACTGTCACAACAGTGTTTGGTTTCATTCAAAGGCTTTATCGCTTTAATACCTGGTGGGTCGGTCTCGTCAAAATGCTCAGGCCGATTTTTTTGTCCCAGTCCAGCCCTGGGCACGACACGCAGTGAAATAATCTGAGAAGGTGCATTAAAAACTAAATGGTCGGGCCAGCAGTGCACATCGCAAATTAGCTCGCATAGAAACATTAGTTGTGCCGCTTCTTAATGACGGTATCTTAGCTAACAACCCCAACTATCAGATTCAGGTTGTAATTGGCTAAAAATAAGTTTAACTGTCTTCAGAACATTGCAGAGGCCTTATTGACAATATTTGGTTCTACATGTCTGTGTGAGCAGATTTTCTCTCACACAAAGAGTGTCCTCAGGTAGCCATCTGAACACTGGACACTCGGAGACCTGTGTCTCTGAGTGGGAGACCAGAGATCACATTAACATGTGTATCTCTGTATTAACAAACATGCCATATTGCCTCAGTTTATTTTTCTTATCATTGTTGTGAGGAGACCATAAATAGCATTTGCATTTTCTGTTGTACAGTTCATTTGCTGTTATGGAGTTCTTGTTATGGATAAAAAGTGTGTAACTATTGATATAGAGTGTAAGTAAATTTATTGCTAATGCAATCATATGGCACACTGACTTCTGAGGAAATTTTAGATGGCACTCATCATCAGAAAGGTTGCCTACCCCTGTCTTAGAGTATGGCCTCACCATGTGTTTTTCAGTCTATACAGAATACATCTGTTGGCCACATGAGGGCAGTAGCTGTCTTGGGATAGCAAATTAATTTGCTACATTGACGCGCTGACACCCCAGCAGTACAAAAATCAAGGGTGCCAAAGCAAAGAAATTCTGTATAACAAATACAGAACTTTGAAACAGGTACTTGAAAAGAAAATCAAGCTATCTGGGGAAATCTTTTTCTCTCTGATGGATATTTAAATTTGGTGACCAAACATTTTTTTAGGCATTTCTTCTACTCTAAACACAATCTTTGAGATATTACATGACTGTACATTTGAAAGTGGGGAGAAAGTTCTCAGGTTTGCGGCTTCAAGCCAGTTTGAGCCAGCCTTACAAAATGCTGAATGTGAAACCATGCAAAAAATCATAGGGATGAAAAAGAAATGGTTCCAGATTTTGGCTTGCCATGAAGCTCTCTGTACAGTGTTAAACAACAAACAACTGTTATCTGTCCTGACAGGCTGTGTTTGAGTAGTGGCACTGCTGAATCCCACACGAAACCACAGTACAGGGCTATGTGAGGGAGAGAGAGGGGGAGAGAGCAGGAGAGACACAGAGAAGAGAGAGACCTTAAGAGAGGGAGCACTGGTTTTATTAAGAGACTGGGAAAATGCAACGGCAGAGCAGAGAAACACCTTGGATGTGTGATATGTACACATTTATGGGTATGTGTCTATCTATAGAGTGTATATGATTCTTGTCTGGCAGCCTCCTGTCAGAGTCTCTGCCTGATAGTTTATTTAATTCTGCCAGTCTTTGAAGAAGTAGGCTGGGCCAGGCTGACAGCCTGATTCTGTACCTGTCACTATGCTCAAGGTGCGATGGGTAATCCGTATAAGGCTGACCAGCTACACTCACAAACCCATCCATAAACACACAGTGATGCAAAGGCATCAACACACGTACTCTTGCACACACTCAAACTCAAAATAATATTGCTCTCCTGGTGTGCAGAGATGGTTTTGTAATGCCCCAGTGGCTCAGTGACAGTCTGTCAATCAATCAAACTCATCCCACCTCATCTCACCTGTAAATGAGTGTCTGTCTGTCTCCAGGGCCATGATAGGCTGATTGGCTGTGTCAGTCACAGTGTCAGGCAAATGTAGATCAATGGGAACCATTCAGTACAGTGCCCTGTAGATTTCAACAGATTTCTCCACAGTCATGCACTGCTGATGGCAGATGTCATTGAAGATGGACCCAGCTTCAGTGAGCTTCTGAGTAATGCATAGGCACTGGGGGCTGACTGGGAAGAGTATGCATGTCTGTAGAAATAAATATGGATTTAACCAAATATAACACACGCACGCACACACAAACAAGTATCAGGGACAATAACTTTAAACATATAATGCTTTATCTATTATAGACAAGCCAAAAATGTGAAAACCATCATAACACAAGCACAACTGTAATGTTGTCATATAGAATTTAAATAAAATGTGGTTGCTTTTAAATGCAGATGTTTAAATGCACGAAATGTTTTGTGGCATTTTACTGTGGCTGTGCAGTAAATGAATGTGTTTCTCCATAAATTTGCACATGAAAATGTGAATAAACATTATAAAATTCATAAAATGTTCCTATTTAATGTATTTGGCAGCAGAAAGCAGAGAAAAAAAATTAAAGATTCTTTGAAACCTTTTTCTTTCTATATTATCTTCTTTAAGGGAGTAGGTAATATCATTAGTGCTTTATGTACAGGCCACACAAGGGGCAATAATGTTAATATGAATGAATAAGAATGTAAAAATGATATTTGCATACATCAGAGTAGAAGATGTCATTATGTAGATTCTTTTCTTTGAGAGTAAAGTTATTATTTCAAATAATTATCTTATAAAACTTTAGATAGCATTGTCAGAAGAAAGTGTGGCTCTGTCATTTCAGGGCATAAAAAAGGCAGGAAAAAAAGGGTTCTTAAAATTAGGTGAATACAACATGACATCAACGAAAGAAAAAAACCCCACAACATATTAAATGTCTTTATTTATTTACGAAAATATAAACCAAAATGCAGAGGTAGTGTGTAAAAACCTAAGTACATCAGAAGAGTCAATAGTTTGTAGAAACACCTTTAGCAGCAGAAAAATGATTAATTCATCAGTCTGTCACATTTTTGTGGAGGTCACTTTTCTTTACAGTATTGCTTCAGTTTATTGAGATTTGCAGGCAGTTGTTTATGCACAACACCCCTAAGGTTCCACTGCAACTTTTCAGTTGGATTGAGGTCTGAGCTCTGAGTGGGCCACTTCTACACCTTGGTTTTTCATATATTCAGCAACTCTGTTTTAGACTTGCTGTTGTGCTTGGGATCATTGTCCTGTTTCTCTTGTCCGTGTCATACAGGTGGACTAATTTCACTCGAGTGCAAGATTGATTCAGTGAATTCAAGGTGCCCAGGTCCTTTGGTCGCAAATCAACCCCAAATCATCACTGTTCCACTACCATGCTAAACATCTCATGTTTCTTCTCATCAGTCGTTGTTCCAAAAATCTTATGGTTTGTTCAGATGGGACGTTGCAAACCTAAGTCATTGTGCCATGTTCTTGTTTAAAGAGAAGAGGCGAAGAGGCTTTCTCGTGGCAACCTTTCAGAACAAGCCATAGCCGTTCCGTCTTCTTCTAATTGAAATGTCACAAACATTTACCATGTTAACTGAGGCTTGTAGAGAGGGAGATGTAGCCCTTGGGTTTTCCCGCAGTTTCTCAGAGCATTGTACGGTCTGACCTTGTGATGAATTAGAATTTGGATTTCACTTCTGAGAAAATTGGCAAATTGACATGAATGCTTACCACTTGTGAATCATTTTTCTCACCGCAGAAGGCTGGTTTTCAAATGGTTTGTAAATTACCTTAAAAGCCTTGGCAGACTGATGGGCAGCAATAATTGCTTCTTCAAGACCTTTGCTGATTCCTCCTTGGCATTGTGTTAATGCACACCTGAATGCTTCAGATCAGCAAACTGACAAAAGTTCTGCTTTTAGAGAGGTACTCACATTAATGTTAACTTAATCAAGTGCATTTGATTAGCAGCACCTGGCTGCTACTTACCCTCTTAATTCCTACGGAAGCAGTAAGGGTGTTTTTCACTCACTGCTTTTGCATTTTGACTTAACTTTGGTTAAATAAATAGTGTAATATGTCACACTCTGTAGTTGATCTGAGGTTATATGTACCTACTTTTAAGATCTGTTGTGATAATGATGTGCTAATATGTAAAACCTTAGAATTGAAAGAGGGTGTGCTGTTTTTCACCGTGACTATAAGTGTGAAATGTATAAAAAACTGAAATAAAGAATGGAGATGAATATTGGAAACAAAAACAAGTATGACAAGTACATTGTAACAATTCTCCACTCTATTTGATATAAATTCAAATACACTCTATAGAGAAGTGAAATTTTACACCTTATGTAAAGCTGTTTTATTAGCTCTGGCAAAAGAAAAAAATTCCCCACAGAGTTCCTTTTTTTGTTATAGCGCAAAAGCCGATGATAACATGAAACTATTACTTTATTCTAAGCAAGCGAAACAATAAAACGCAAAATTCAAATGGCAATTATTTCTAAGTTCTTTTTCATCAGTTACTTTATGTACTAAACTTTTTCTCTGTATGCGTTGGAAAAGGTCTGACCTCTTTTATCTAAAATTCACCTGCTCAATTATACCAACTACATCTGGTCCTTAGTTGTCAGCCTCTGTACGGCACCATGCTCTGCAAATGACAGAAAAATTATTCATCACCTCAAGGTTGAGTTACTAAGCCCACAGTGTTGGGCTTTGCTGCTTGCAAATAGATTATTTTTTCATGCACTTAGGGTAAAATCAATGAGGCTCAGTTTGGCTAGATATTACATGTTTTTCCATTTCATTTATGATTTGAAACAGTGAATGCCCCGAGACAGCTTGATAGTGAAATTATAGTTTACACAGCCTGCATTTTATACAACATAGATTTCATCATTTATTCCGAACAGTTTTACTTAGAATCTCTTAAGATCGCATTTTTGTTTAAGTGACATGTCAGTTTAATCACAGCTTTTCTTTACCTCATGTATTTAACTTGATCGAGGAGTTGTGTTGACACTAAGTAAATCCTGTTAAGATGAGTACATGAAAGCGCCTGCTGTTTAATCAAATCCGTGTGGGGATTTTTTGGAGCAAAAATAATGACTGCTTAATGCATGAACTATATGCTACTCAAAAAGTAAATAAGTAGTTGCTTTGAGCTCTTGGTTGGCAGTACAAAGTAATAAATATGGAATGAATGCTCATTTAGAATGCACCCACCAAACTCTGCAGGAACAAAATGAACCACAGCTGTGGTTGGTGGGAAATTATCAGCATACTTTTATTGTTATCGTTTTTATTTTACCCTCCAGACTCCTTTCATTTATTACAGTTGGTTGTAGCTTTTATACCTTGCTGAAAGCACAAAGTGTTCCTCAGTATTTGTGCAAAGTTTAGTGATCCTGCAAGATGAGTAGATGCACAAATTAATTAGTTTTGAAAATTGAGAAAAAGCCTTTCACCTTGACTATGTGGTTCATACTTTCAACATACAGAAAGTATCATCATCAAGATTTAAAACATCATGTCACATTTGACCTCTGACCTCTTCTTCAACTTCAGTGGATTGATCAGAAGGCCAAAGTTATAATAATGATATACAGAGCTATTTAAAACGATGTTTTTTTTAAGGCATTTTGGGAATGATATACAGGATTTTAAATGTCACGTTACTTTGGAGCTGACCTCTTCTTCACAGGCAAATAAGGTCAAACTTCCATAATCGTATCTTTAAAAACTAGGCTTAAAGTTCTACTGCTATTATTTTTGTATAAACAACATTTAGGAAATGACATTATTATATGGGAATTCTCACACACATTACAGTTTGCATCCAAATATCATGTCACAGTTGACCTCTGACCTCACTTTTACATTTCAAATCTCCCTTTCTTTCAAGTTGACCCCAAAATGTGTTATATCTTTAAAGAAAGTAAAAGAGAATCATCTGCATCTCAACTTATTCATGTCCAGTTATTATGTTCATTACCTAATCCTACATACTATTTTTGTAATCAAAGTAAAAGTCTGTCACGCTACCTTTATCTGATTTTACTGCACTAAAAACTTCTTAAAGTGTGTTTAAAAAGAAAAAAGACAAAAAAAGTACAATGCTATTCCACTTAAATACTGCCCAGAGAGTGAGCTGCCTTGGCAAACTCTCACTGGTTTGCGTTCTCTGAGTGTTATTTGCTTGTTATATCAGTTTCCCTAAATTCTGTGAAGCCCTTTAGCATTTTAAGCTTATTGTTTTATGATTATCATTATAATTGGTAAACCCTTTTTTAGCAGCAGTGGAAACACTCTGTCAAAAGAAAACACCCTACCAACATTAGCTGGTTATAAGCTGCCAAACAAAACACAGTTGTTCAAGCAGCTTGAGTGTCACATTTAAAAATCAGTGACTCCAAATGAAATGGAAGAACAATTAGGTAAAAGCCATTTTTTGATACGAAGGTACAAACCGTTACCTGATACTTTGAGCACATGACACGTGGCAAATCAAAGTTAGGTTACTGTGAGGCTTTTGTCAGGTTACCAAAAACACAACTCAGAATCAACGCTAATAGTCCACTACGTCTGATCCACGTTTACAAGAAACAACTAGGTGTTTGCCAACATGTTTAAACTTTAAGAAAGTTTTACATACAATTGGCTGCTCGTCATCAGAAATTAAATGAGTTAGTGGCCACAGGTTGATATTAGGGAGTAACCTTGAATATGTCTCAGGTGCCATGCTGAGTGCTTTATGAGGTCAACTGCCCAGAAACATTGGATTGGAGGTTCACCCCAGGTCAACTGAGGAACTGAGGTCCTTGAGGAAACTCTCATGTGAATCAGTAGTTCTGTGCTTAGACCCAGTCTCTATTCTCCATTTGGACTAATTGCCCTACTTGGCCTAATAATACAAACATGGATGAATACTAAGCGCTCCTTTTCTGTTTTTCCCCTCTGTGTTAACCTTACACTCTCAACCTGTTTCCTTACCAGCACCTTTTATGCTCTTACCCACTTAACACTCTGCTTTTCCTCTCTTTCAGAGGCTTTCTCCTTTCCTTCCTTACTTACTCAAACTACTTGCCTGTTTTTTAAGAGGGGGGAGAAAGAGACTGACTGGCCACTTCAGGGACCAAAAGCATGAGGTAATCCCAGCAGGATTGTAGGCCTCCTTTGTCCTGCATCTCAAGACATCCCGTAGCTCCATGTGGGAAACTAAGACCACCGTTTTGCATTCAGCGGGAAACATTGGACTGAATAATCGTGTTGACAGGTGAAGGGGAACTCTTTTGTATTTACAGAGGAAAACATGGTATAAAAATGTTTTGTTGTTGAGTGCCCTTGAAGGAGCTGCCGCTTGCCAGTTCTGCCAGAGCTCTGTATGCGAGTGATGAGAACTTTGCTGGGCATGTTTTCAGCTTGGCGACAGCAACACAAGACAAACGTAACGCGAAAAGGAACATTCTTTAATGAGAAATAGTAACTGTTTCCCAGTAGCTTTGCCTTGTAAGCAGTGTCAAACAAATTGGGCTCACAGTTTAGGAGGAGATGTGTCTAGATCTGAATATAGAATGGATTCCACATTTTGAAAATACAAGCATCTTTAAAATACATAATACTGCATGCTCTCATTCAAATCCCCCAAAAAGAATACCATCTTTATACTGTTACCCCCCTCAAGCTTGCTTACAAGTTGCTTACAACTCTTAGCAGTGGCTCACACCTTTATATACATGTACAGTTTGATTTAGACAATAGCTGAAACTCAGATAAACAAATTTGGAGGTCCAGATTTGGATAAAGAAAGAACAGATAGATACATTATACTGAACATTAAATATCAGAGAAATGAGCCAAACTATACACCAAGGAATTAATTAGCTGAAGCTGAAGCTAGGAGAGTCTGACAGGATTGTTGAACTGTGCATTTGTTCTTGTCATCCATGAACTATATACAGTGTAAACATCATATCTAGTATGAGATCATCTATGTCTTTCTCTGCATTTTATCTACAGTTATTCACCGCAGTGCCTTTGCTCAGCCAAAGGAGCCACTGGGCCCTATTTTTTTACTGATTGCAATACATGAGAGTCCAATTATTGCCACATGTGACATCATATTTTCCACAAGTGCAATTATACTGTTGATTAAGCTACAAAGCTTTCTTTCACAATACTCGTATTATGCTCATGCAGAACAAGAAGAGACCCATGTTTTTCTGTTGACATGGCAGCAATTTGACGAGTCTGGGTTCATCTCCATCAGAGTTATGTGGCCGGTCATGACCCGATCCACATCCACTTGGCTTATTAACAAAAGAAAAAACAAGTAGACATAATTGTCATAAGTTGTGTATGTCCAACCAGACAAGAGCAAGTCTAACAAAACATTTTAAGGTAAATATTTTCTGTAAGAATGGAGTGGAATGAGCAATGTCACTAAAGAAATTCAGAGGATGAAATTCTGAGAATATTCAGCTTCCATAAAACTTTTCACATTTTTAGCAGTCTTCAACAACCACTCAAACCACTCAAACCCTGTAAACACAAAAACATATTTTTTAGACTATATTCACAAAACTTCTAACTGTTCTGGCAAAAACTGAACAATTTATATAAAAATATTCACAAACCAATTTTAGATCATGCACACAATACGTATTAAGACTAGTGCTACTGCACTACGGGAACAAAACTACATATTGTGAATCTTAAAGGGATAATACCTGTTATACAGTGGGGCAAAAAAGTATTTAGTCAGCCACCGATTGTGCAAGTTCCCCCACTTAAAATGATGACAGAGGTCAGTAATTTGCACCAGAGGTACACTTCAACTGTGAGAGACAGAATGTGAAAAAAAAATCCATGAATTCACATGGTAGGATTTGTAAAGAATTTATTTGTAAATTAGGGTGGAAAATAAGTATTTGGTCACCTCAAACAAGGAAAATCTCTGGCTCTCACAGACCTGTAACGTCTTCTGTACGAAGCTTTTCTGTCCCCCACTCGTTACCTGTATGAATGGCACCTGTTTGAACTCATCATCTGTATAAAAGACACCTGTCCACAGCCTCAAACAGTCAGACTCCAAACTCCGCCATGGCCAAGACCAAAGAGCTTTCGAAGGACACCAGGAAAAGTATTGTAAACCTGCACCAGACTGGGAAGAGTGAATCTACAATAGGCAAGCAGCTTGGTGTGCAAAAATCAACTGTGGGAGCAATCATCAGAAAATGGAAGACATACAAGACCACTGATAATCTCCCTCGATCTGGGGCTCCACGCAAGATCTCATCCCGTGGGGTCAAAATGATCATGAGAACGGTGAGCAAAGATCCCAGAACCACACGGGGGGACCTGGTGAATGACCTGCAGAGAGCTGGGACCAAAGTAACAAAGGTCACCATCAGTAACACACTACAACGGCAGGGAATCAAATCCCGCAGTGCCAGACGTGTTCCGCTGCTGAAGCCAGTGCATGTCCAGGCCCGTCTGAAGTTTGCCAGAGAGCACATGGATGATACAGCAGAGGATTGGGAGAATCTCATGTGGTCAGATGAAACCAAAGTAGAACTTTTTGGTATAAACTCAACTCGTCGTGTTTGGAGGAAGAAGAATACTGAGTTGCATCCCAAGAACACCATACCTACTGTGAAGCATGGGGGTGGAAAGATCATGCTATGGGGCTGTTTTTCTGCCAAGGGGACAGGACGACTGATCCGTGTTAAGGACAGAATGAATGGGGCCATGTATCGTGAGATTTTGAGCCAAAACCTCCTTCCATCAGTGAGAACTTTGAAGATGAAACGAGGCTGGGTCTTCCAACATGACAATGATCCAAAACACACCGCCCGGGCAACAAAGGAGTGGCTCCGTAAGAAGCATTTGAAAGTCCTGGAGTGGCGGGAGTTGAAAGTCTGTGTTGCTCGGCGACAGCCCCAAAACATCACTGCTCTCGAGAAGATCTGCATGGATGAATGGGCCAAAATACCAGCTACTGTGTGTGCAAACCTGGTAAAGACCTATAGTAAACGTTTGACCTCTGTTATTGCCAACAAAGGTTATGTTACAAAGTATTGAGTTGTATTTTTGTTATTGACCAAATACTTATTTTCCACCCTGGTTTACGAATAACTTCTTTACAAATCCTACCATGTGGATTCATGGATTTTTTTTTCACATTCTGTCTCTCACAGTTGAAGTGTACCTCTGGTGCAAATTACTGACCTCTGTCATCATTTTAGGTGGGGGAACTTGCACAATCGGTGGCTGACTAAATACTTTTTTGCCCCACTGTACATGAAACACAAACATTAGCAAATGTGTATGTAAGACTTCTATGCCTACAGCATACTATGGTCTACTCATAAAAGTGTTCCCCTTCACATTTCTCCTTTGCAATCAATGCAACCAACCATACAGTAGGACGTTTCCTGAATAAGGCACTACTTCCCATAATCTGAAACAAAATTTTGATGGCCTAAATCAGTTTCAATCATATCAATCACTTTTTTTTTTTTAAATTTTAAATATGCTTTTACCTAGTCAGACAGAATTTACAGATCTAATTTTATTTCCATTAGTTTAATTTTATATATTGTTTTTTTTTTATGAAGTTTATTAATTGTGTTGTTGTTGTTAATTTGAAAAACTTATAGCACATTATCCCCCACTATTCAGTGATACCATTGTTATGCTAACCACATTTCACAGAAGTGAAACACAATTAATGCACATTTCCTGACTTTTTTTCTTTTTTCTTAAATACAAGGATTCAAAATGTTTTTTAAACTGATAAATGCAACTTCAGAGTGCACAGCGGCCAGCTGAAGGTTGATACCAACAATGCATTTTTAAAAATGCTTAATTAATCCATATTTCTCATGAATTGTTTTGTCTGAGAAAAAAAAGATCAAACTGGTTACTTTCATAATGACTATATGAGACATTTAAGTCTCATGAGATAGACAATACACATAAAATAGGAACATATAGTGTATGTTTTGTTTTGTTTCTTTTTCTCATTTGAATTAGGGAAGCAGGAAAAACTGAACCCAGTCTGTGTAAATCCCCTTTTGCTGCCATAATCCTGACTCTTTACTGTTTACTGCTGTCTCACTCCATCACCTTGTAAATATAAAGGATGCTGCTAGTTGTGGTGGTGGGAAGCCCATTTCTGTTTTTAATTTACATTTCTGCAATTTCTTTAGAATTGCAAAATGCTCACATGAGGTTGGAGAGACTTCAGTTACATATCGTGAACACTTTGTTTTCAATTTCTTTTTTTTTGTAGTGTGTAATGAGCGCTGAGTAGTACTGTAACTGGTTGCGTGCATGAACCGAAGCTATTGTGTTGTTTTGTGCACAGATGAAACAGTTTTGATGCCATGGGTGGTTTTGCCAAAAAGTTTGAAATGGGTTTTGTGTTTACAGTTTACAGAGCTCAAGAAATGTTTTAGCAATTGTGAAAAACAGTAAATCGAAGAAACATCGCATGTTTTATGAGGAAAAAGTGGAAATGGCCTATTTTAAGTCTAAAACCTAAAATGTGAACATTTACTATAGGAGGGAATAAGAAATATTCATGTTTCTTTCTATCTGATTTGGTTGTCTTTTCATGTACATGAATATGATCTATCACAGCTGCTTAAATCTCATGTAAAATAGTGCTCCTCTCCCTCTTCCACCACAACTTCTTACATATTGTTCTTTCTTTGCCTCCAAGATTGTTTCCATGGATCAACTTTCATCTCATACTTGCTTGCTGTGAAATCTGAACTGTTTTTCTTTTGGTTAAAATACATCATTAGCAAGTAGAGTGAAGAATTTCACATTTATAGAAATGACATATGTGGTATAATTGTGTTCTGACAATTGCGTTTGTCTATGCATGCAATATTTATGCAAATAAGAATAAATTAGATCTAAAATAGTGTTTAACTAGATGGAAATGGTTTAAAATGTTGCCAAATTAGTGGATTTTTCACTACATTTCTTTAGGACACTTTTTATGCTTTTGATTACCACAGTGGGATTTTGTGTTTTTAGTGTGTATTTACTGGTTGCTTTACTGTAAAACTTCATAAATTGTAGTCCTAAGTTTTCATTTCAACTTACCTGAGCAGCCTGTGCACTCTGAACTGCCTTAAACTGGTTTGATTACATCATCAGCAACAACTGTGAATAATTTTGAGTCGTTTTGTACAAGCAATGGCATCTGTGCTGTAATTGCCACTTGTGGTTACCATTATGCATCACATGTGCGCAATAGTAAAATGTGGTTTGGTAATTGATAAGAGTTAATGAGATCTGCAAATTGTGTCTAACTAGGTGGAAACTGTCTAAGATTTTGGGAAAAGAGTGACTGATTTAGAAAAAATGGATTTAGGGTAGTGAGTTTACGATTCTGAGACCATTATATGATTTAAATAGTGGCTCGCAATGTGGCTGTAGTAATCAAGCAACCAGGTTAGCATAATGGGGAAAGAATTTAAAGCTAAAAAGAGAAAATCACCTTCCTGAATGGTAGAGTCAAAATATCAAACTTCTGAACAATCTCTTTTTTTAAATATAACAACAGAAATATTGGAATTTTCCTCATTGATGATGTCTTGTGTATTGTTAATGCGAAAAAGATGAAGTTTAACTTCTGGCCTCAACTGAGATGTTGAGGGAAGACCCTAATAGTGCTTTTGCATTAGGAAGATTAAACCATCTTTCTCCAGGTTTTACCTTCATTCTTCACCCTAGCCTAATGGCCTGCCAATGACAAATAGAATATACTTTTACGCCGACTAAATCACATGAAAATAGATGTTGTTGCTGCTGCTGTTGCTGACCAAACAGCGTTATCTTTACCATGCATGTGAATGTGTGCTTGAGCACATGTGCATCTTGCATCTCCTCTTCTATAATCTCCTGTATTGCTGGAAAATTGTGTGCCCCCCCCCCCCAAGTCTCAACTGTTAATCTGGAGCCTTATCATCATGTTCCAGCAAGAGCGCTGACACACTAAATTCCGCTCAAGGTCGCTTTAATGTCAGTTTAAGGTCATTTTGCTTGATATGGTGCCACGAAACTCCTGCTTGCCCAGTAGGAGCCTGGCATTACTCCCCTCAATCATGGATGAATTTACTATCTGAGGAGGGGGCGACTCCCATATGCTACTGAGCCTCTCCCTGTGTTTAGCCTGCTAATCCTCACAGGAGATGGGGAGCAGTAGACCATGGTAATATGGATGAAAAGGAGAGAGGAAAAGTTATGGGAGGATGGAGAGAAAGAGAAAGACAACTCAGAGGAGAGGAGAGGAGAGGAGAGGAAAGGAAAGGAAAGGAAAGGAGAGGAGAGGAGAAGAGAGGAAAGGAAAGGAAAGGAAAGGAGAGGAGAGGAGAGGAGAGGAGAGGAAAGGAGAGGAGAGGAGAAGAGAGGAAAGGAAAGGAAAGGAAAGGAAAGGAAAGGAAAGGAAAGGAGAGGAGAGGAGGAGGAGAGTTTCACTGTCAGCAGTGAAGGTGGCCCTAACAAATCAGTGACAGTGGGGATGAAAACTCATAGCTACAGCACTTTCCCTGAAGTGTCTACTATCAGATAAGCTGAGAGATTTAGTTAAGATTTCATATTTAGAGCATGGCTTAAGCTGTGAGAAGATGTCTTAACTGTGGTGATGCCAATGTCACATTGTGCCTGCTATGCTCCATTTGTCGAATAGGATTTACCTGCATTTTTATAGCCATAACACTGCATGCCTTCAGCAAATTATCCAAGACCACACGCAACTACAACACTAATTTAATGATCCCTGCTTAGAAGTGCAACTGATGCGACTTCTAGCCACCATCCTCACTTCTGAAACTTCTGAAGTGAGGTTCAGCTAGTAACCGAGGTAACTGGAAAATGCACTGATGCCACCTACAAGATGATTTCAGCTTTTTATTACTGAAGCAGGGGACAGACCATGTTCAAATTAAGTCAAGTGCATAACACATCTTTGCCTGACTCTGATTCTCTCTTCTCTCATTACACTTCTCATCATCAGTGACAACAATAGCTGCAGATTGTCATAAAGAGATTTCAGAGAGAGACATCAAGCAAAGCTTTCATCATTCTCCACATGTCAGACAGTAATACTGCTGCCTGTAAATAGCCATATTATATTCATCATCAACCACCTCTTAAATGCACCTATGGGCTCATGAATGTAACGACCAACAGATGATAATTTTTGTTTAATTTTTAACAAAAATCCTCTAAAACAGGTTGGTTGCATTTGAAGTCATTGTGCAGTTTGCGTACAGGTGCAGGTACAAAAACAGAAAGTAACAGCGGTGACTTTGTTCTTTCATCGTTATTCGTTGATGTCTACACAAACAATTTCTCACAGTGGATTTTCATGCAACCTGCTGTGTGATGATTGTCATGATTGCTTTACTGAACAGTCTAAAAATGAATTGTGACAATGTCTCTATCTCTCGTGTACCTTTAAAAAATTGGATTGTTGATTTAACTCACACTAACAAAATAAAGTAAAAAACTTTTAAACAATTATTTAATTAGTTAACTATAGATTGTTAAATTACAGTTTAATGTCAGTGACCCAGAGATTTTTTTGTGTGCTTCTGTCTAAACGGTTGAGGGCTGTTTCAAACGTGTCTCATTTAATGTGTTTCAATTACGTGTCTCACTAACTGTCAAGAAGTCCAAGTGATTAGACAGCATGTCACACCGTGTCATACAGTTATAAAAGGATATTTCATAAGTGGTAACTATATCTAGTGATATACAAATGGTTTCTCCCTTTTACATTTATGTTGTCAATGCCAGCTGCCTGAGGGTTTGACAAGTTTTTTGACATTTTGATGTGAAGATCAGCCAACATATTTATAATCACAAGTGCTTGTTAAGCTTATTTATATGACTAATGAAACTTCTATTAAAAACAAAAGACTATGACCAGAACTCTAAAATGTACTATGACATGTTCAGTCACAGTTCTCAAAAGACATATGACTAAAGTTTGACAGTCGTGAATATACTATTTAACATCTTTAAATTGCTTAATAGTTGCAACTTGGTTGAATTTTCAGAACTTGGATTGAATTGCACACACACACACTGGTATTTAAATTCTTCTATTTTAGGAACATCGCCAAGATACGACCTTTTACTGACTCACCAGGAATCTAAAAAACTTTCAAGTAGACTGAATTACTGCTGTGCTCTTTCTGCTGAGCTTCTCAAAAAGACCCACACTCTTAGATGCTCCACTGCCAAACAGATATCCAGCATTCCTCACAGAGCAAAATACACCGTTTACCATTTGTGCCCTTAAACTCTGGAACAGAGTGAAAAATTAGGAAAGCATACTCTGATGCCTCCTTCCTCCCCGGCCCATCCCTTTCTGTTAGAGTGACTAGGCAGCATTGGCATCAACATCCTACCTTTCTGACAGGAAACTGATCAAGGTAAGACTTTCTGTTTTACAACCACCTCAGTCACACATTGTGTCGCTCAGGGATTAGGACTGGGACCCCTACTATATAAGTTAGCTTCTTGCTCTTAATTTCCCACCATTTTGGAATATAGTTTCATTTCTATGCTGACAATACGCATCTTTGTGTTTCCTCTATTTCCTCAGAAGCCAATACCTCTTTTTTCTGTTTTATCTTCACCAGCTGCCTACAGGCCATCACTGCTGAATAACAATCAATCAGCTAATGCTAAACAACTTTAAATCGAAACTATTTTCTGGAAGTATTCTGGAACAGACACTTTCCAGAATACCTTTTTTTTTCTGCCTTGTCTGAGTTTTTGTTTGTCTGAGTCTAAACTTCTGCCAGTGTCAAAAGTCTTTGAGTCATCTTGGCACATATCTTCTCCTTTACCACCCACACCAATAACATCTAATGTTCAGCAATCCTCCACCTATGTAATATCTTTAGACAACACCTTCTTTTGGTCAGTACAGCACACAAAGTTTTGGTTCATGGTAACGCCATTTCTCTGGTCTCACACCAAACAAGTCCACCACATCACATCCATATTACATATATACTCATCCAGTTCATGAGCTTCCCCTAATACAAGATTCTGATTCTGATCCTCAAAACTCTCAGTGACTTGGCACTTCCATAACTCACAGACCTTCATCACCCTCACACCCCTTCCTATACTCTGCACTCAGCCTCAGCTGCACTCCTGACTGCTCCTCATTTAAGACTTAAAACCAAAGGTGTCAGACCCTTAAGCTGTGCACCTTGTCTCTGGAACTCACTACCACTTCGCCTACATCAACTGCACTCTATTACACAGTTTAAAATCATATATTTTTGTGATTATTTGATATATTTTTTTAAAGGTGACACCAAACAACATGTATTATTATTACTACTACTATTAGTAGTAGTAATACTAGTATTAGTGTTACTATTGTTATTAAACTTATAATTTCAAGAAAAGCAACAATAATATTAACACAACTGTACAGCAGTATTTACTACTAGGTTCAAACCTAGTAGTAAACTCTTACTAGTGTATTTGGAGTGGGTATTTGCACTGTATTGTATATAGATCTTCGATTATCACCTACAAGCATATCAGCAATGGGTGAAATTTTGGAAAATTGTACACAACAAAAATGAACTGTCAAGTCAAAAATCGGACTCTGCCCATATTGAACTTGACCCACTCCCTATCAGTATTAAGACTTGTACTACATGTAGGGATGGGAATTTATAAGAATTTAGTAATTATAATTTCATCACCAGTATCACTTATCAATTTGATTCCTTTTCATTTCTCTTATCAGTTCTCATTGGGTTCTCTCTGGCGAACCCCACCACTGATAAATTCCTATAATAATAAGGCCACACATGTGGTCTTTCCCTTAGTATTTAGGTATGGCCAACTTAGTGTTAGCATGCTGTCTGTCCAGGTGCTCGTGCAGAGCCCAGTGTTATCTCCTTCTACTTTACCATCACGCTTCTGTCTTTTTGTAGAATAAAAATAAAAGTATGTCCATATCCACGCTGGAGACTGCACCTCCTCCTGCACACAAACTGAAATCAGCTGATTGTAGAATAGATAAATGGTAAATGGCCTGCATTTGTATAGCGCTTTTCTAGTCCATAGGACCCCAAAGCGCTTTACACTACATTCAGTCATCCACCCATTCACACACTGGCGATAGCAAGCTACATTGTAGCCACAGATGCCCTGGGGCGCACTGACAGAGGCGAGGCTGCCGGACACAGGCGCCACCGGGCCCTCTGACCACCACCAGTAGGCAAACACGGGGTTAGTATCTTGCCCAAGGATATTTGGCATGCAGCCAGGATGCAGCCTGGGATCGAACCACCGACCTTCTGATTAGTGGCTGACCTGCTCTGCCACCTGAGCTACAGCCACCCACATGCCACCCAAATGGGGCGACTTTTGTTGTGATTTGGCGCTATATAAATAAAATTGAATTGAATTGAATTGAATCAAAAGGCAGGGACACTAATAATTACAAGGAATTGAACCGGAACTTGATTCCCACCCCTAACTACAAGATAAGATTTGGGGTTTAACCCAAAGTCGTCAGGTCACGACTCTAACAATATAGTTTGAGATATAGATATATAATTTTTGGTTTGTCAGTTAGAATGACTATTTTTTTGGTTTGCTGATTGCCAAGGAGAACATCTTAATAAAAAAAATGAATTGCTTATTCTGATTGCTGAGAGTCACTAAAACTAGGGTTTTAAGGGTTAAGAGAGTTAATGACATCATTGTGGTAACTTATGCTGCAGACCAAAAACCCCTTTAGAGCGGATTATGCTCAGGTAAAAGATCAACATGTATGAAAATATCTGCTAATGACTGTAAATTCTCACTCATTTTTGTCCCTGCTTGCAGCAAGCGATTTCAAAGCCATTTCCTTTTTTAAATTGTTTTAATCGCTTTACTTTTCGACCTTATTTATAATCTGCAGTATTTACCACTTCACCTTACTTTGGCTTCCATAATTTGCTCGCAAAGCTGTTTAACACAAGAGCTGAAAGTTAAGGAATAAGACTGAATTATTTACAAATAAGAATGGTTACAAGGAAACATTAATTCAACGGAAGATTATAAATCTAAACAGAGATACATGTGCTTTAATGATGGGGCGGTAATATCAATAAGCCTATTACCTTACACAGTCAGCTTTTTTTGCCATTGTGGCTGGATCTGGCCAGAGCAACTGTGCTGCTTTATAGTGTATTTTAACGTTTATGTGAATGCATTTATAATTAGATTTAGACAACCTGTGTTAGATTATTCAGTCCATAACCACCCTTGTGTGACTGTGTAGATGACTGCACCTGGGTACAGCACTGTCTTGAGTCATCCCTCATTTCTTAATATTTTGCTAGGAAAATGTGAAATAGTTGTAGCAATTTATTCTTCAATTCTTCATTCTTCAGTGCAGCCTGAACTCTTAGACAAGCTTTCTCGTCATTTCTTTAAGTAGTCTTCAGGAATGGTTCTTTAGACTTATTGAAAGACATTTTAAAGCTCTCTTTTGAATGTTGGCAGCCTTTTCTTCTGTTCTGTGTCAAAATGATCCAATCTAGCTTCGATGATGAGTTCCACGCTCTGGGGAGGCTAATCCACGACTGACAGTGTGCTATTCTGTGTTTGTCTGTACAAGTATGCCTTTACTTAAAGCATACTTGGATGCAGAAAAATGAAGCCATTGCCTCTTTGATACTTTCCAGATGGTATTGTATGCTGGAATAAAATTTGACAGTACTTTTCTGCATTTGTAATTCCATCAACTTTGACAAGATTCTGAACACCACTGGTTGAAATGCAGCCCCAGCACATGACAGAGCCTCCAACATGTTTTACAGATGGCTGTAGACACTCACCGTTATACATCTCTCTTGACTTCATCCATACACACTGACAATGATTTGAACTAAAGTTCTCAAATTTATCACTCCACAAGTCCTGTTACCATTATTTTTATCTTGCCAAGTTCAGCATACTGAACTTTTGTCCCTGTTTCTCTTCTTTAAGAATAGCTTCTTGACAGCCATTTCTGATGAGGCTTCAGTGAACAACAGATTGTTCAACTGTGTCTGGTTTTTGTCCTATTTCTTAAGGACATGAATTTCAGACACTGTTCATCTCCTGTAGATACTAGCTTTAAACCTACCAATTATTCCTTTGTCTATGAAAATGGTCAGCTAGGAGGACTGGACTGAAAATGAATGAAAAAGCAGCCAATGTTTGAAGAAAAACTTTGAAAAGTCTGGAGACCTATTGCTCAAGACCACTTTTAAAAATGACAAGAAGCCCTGGCTCCTTGGAAGCAAAATATAAAGAGGAGAGAGCCAAGACTTTTGCACAGTATTACACTTGTTTCATTGTACAGGAACCTAGAAAGGACTATGAAGTTTCTGCAGTGGCCATATCCCCCTTAACTACCTTTGGCTGTGCCATGGGCTTTGACACTGAACAGGGAAAAGCTGTGTATTATTATTCCAAAATACTGCAGTAAAATAGTACTATTGTGCCCTATAAGTAAAGAAAAAATAATGGAACTCATATGGATTTTAACGACTTAGTCTTATAGATTGGGATGTGCTTAAATTGATAAAATCTCAAATGGATACATTTATACTTGTAAAGACAATTCAGATTTGATATATGCCACTCCATGAGCAGGATTAGGATAAGTTCAAAGGTGAAAAAAGTGCAGTGTTCTAAAAAAACAAGTAGTAGTAACTCCAGTAGTGATGCATGGTAATCAAAGATAACATTTAAAGCTTTTATAATCAACACTGTCAGTGAAGTGGCAGACATAGATTACCATTCAGAATTGCACTGTAAACATGTGGATAGATGTTCTGCCAAGGAAAGTTTTTATATTCATACTGTATAGAAGTGACTTATGGTATACAGACCAGGGTAAAGAGAGGGTGGTTGCAGGGTGTTTGCCTAGATGCCTCTGTGCATAATTATATGTGTGTGTTTTGTGAGTGTCCTTGTGCTAGTGTCCCTGTGTGTGCAAGATAACAAGTGATTCATCATAACAATAAAAGAGAGAATAGAACATGTCCTAATCTGGTTTTTTAAAGCATAACAAATACATCACGTATATCCAGTCTTTCACCATATGGCTTTGAGGAGTTGTGATGCATCACGTCATCTCACATACAGCACTCCAATGTTTATCCAGGCCATAAGAGAACCCTCCTTAATGGTTAGAGTGATAATGCATAATAATAAAGATACATAAAACTGAGACTTAACTTTCTCTATACGATGAATTCTGGATGAATGTGCCTGCAGACCTTGGCCAAGGGGAGTTCTAGCAGAAAATAATGTTGTGTCTCTGTTTCCAATAAAACAAAACAGTAAATTATTTACAGCGGGCCACTGAGCGTGCATCCACCTCATTTGTATTCCTGTCGCCACGGTGATAGATGTGACATCATGGTGATGAATTAAAGCGTAGGGATTTTAAAAAGCGCTTCTTCCGGAAACCAAGGACAGATGGTTATTTTTTATGAGAGCTACAGAATAATCAAACCAAATGAGCGAGACTATTTTGATAGACAAATTTCCCAGACGTGGACAGACGTGAAGGTGCCTGTGTAAATATGAAAATCAAGATTTCTATTTCCAGTAGCTGGCTGTGATCGTTTCTTCATAAGGTTAGGACAGTCACAACAGAAAAACAAAACATGTTTACAGCCTCAAGATAGAAAATACATTCATATTCATAGGGAGTATTGATTAAAATTTGGCAATGAATATGTAGTCCCACATCTCTGAAGTTCCCACTAAGTTAGAGACCAGGGTGAAGTAAATCTCCACTTGTCATCCTTATCTTAAACTGCCTCACTGACTGCCCTGTTGCACTTGTTTCAGTAAAGAGAAAATTCAACAACATGTAAAAGCCCAGATATAGACCCACACTCCCAAATGCACACGCGGTGGGACAGAACCTGCAATGTGATTTCATACAAATTTGCTCTTTCACAACCAAGGTCAGCATATGGGTCTTAAAAAATAAATTGCCTCTGAAAGCTTTCCCAGCAGATGGCGGCCATCTTGGCTTATTGGTGCATAGGTGCGATTTTTGAGCTGGGTTGTGCTCTATCACAGCCTCCCCTGACCGCCTGATTGAACAGAGGTGTAACAGCTGAATTACAGTCTCACTGTTGGACATTAACCCCCCTTTATCTGGACTGAAATAGTCATTACTGATGACACCCAACGTAATTGCTAATTTTACGCTTCAGCAGGCACATTTTCCACTCTTCTTCTCCTCATTCAACTCCTCTTTCTTTTCTATACAAGTCCAGGCTTAAGTTATTCACCCCTCTTTTCTATCTTTCACTATATCCCAGTGGTAAGAGCTATTTATACTTGTCTCTCTTACTGAGATGTCAGTCAACAAACTCATGGGAAAATAGCAAGGAAAACATAGCCCCCTCCCTTTTTTCACTCATGTTCCCATGTGTAATTTTATCTAAAGCTTTGTGTAACCATTCATCTAATTAGTATTCTTGTGTATCATCAGCATAAAAACCACCCCCGACACTTAATTAACCTACTTCTGAGCTCACATATAAACACAAACATTTAAACTCGAAGGAGCTACATGTAGTTTTTACTCACCTGTTTCAAACACTGCAAAAATATAACACAAGCGTCAAGTTCCAGAAATACCCTCACAGACAGATAGATGGACATAGCCACCTTTTGGCATCATCCATCCAACCGACTTACTTTTTCGTGATCATTATTTGTTTTTGTTTTTTTTAACAACACTAAATTAGCTGCACATTGCATGCTTCTACAAAATGTGAAATAAAATGGTAGCCCTCCTGTAAAGAATATGGTAGTTCATGTATAAAGTCCACATTAGACCATAATTTATTAAATGAGCACCATAATGTTGCAGTTGAGAATTGCAGATGGACAAGTTTGGTTTTGGTTGTTGATAAGAGAACAGCACTTGCTAGAAGACATTGTGCTAAAGGTGAAGGCGGGATTGTGGTGTGGGTTTGTTCTTCAGGAGTTCTCGACCCCTTAGTTCCTGTGAAAGGAACTTTTAATTCTTCAGCATACCAAGATATTTTGGACAACTTCATGCTCCCAGCTTTGTAGGAACAGTAGCGACAAATTCCATAAAAACATGGATGAGCGAGTTTGGTATAGAAGAACGTGACTGACTTCAACCCGACAAAACGCCTTTTTTGTTGGATTAGAGCGATGGAATAATTATGGAAGAATGGTCAAAAATTCTCATATACACACTCCTAAACTGCATGGAAAACCTTCCCAGAATAGTTGGTTGTTTTAGGATTTCCAAAAATCTTTTTTGTTCGAGAGAGCAAAAAAAACAAAACACCCACAAGCTTCTCGGATGCAGAACAGTATAAAAACTAAACTAAATTAAATAATACAACATATTACAACATTACAAAATATAAACAAATAGCTCCAATAGATACAAATAGGTCTAATCATAAATGTCCCAGTATATCACACAAATTAAACATATATGGTTCATGCTGAGGTGCCCCTATTATCATACTGAATAAATATAACTGGAATAAACCCATATTGCTCATCAAAATCATTTCTGTCTATAACCAAACTAATTCTCAAGAAGAAGAGCCAATTCTGCAGGTCCCCCTAAAAGCTGTTGCATCAGAATGGTAATTTAGTTCATTAATTGCTCTCTACAATATTACAGATGTAATAATAATAGATAACATGACCCTTTGGCTACACTCTGCTATCAAACTAAGAATTTATATCCCAATTGCCAGCTCTAATAAGTTCAACCCACCCCTCATGTTGAGGGATTGGTCCCTGAGCCAGAGGTCATTTAACAATAAAACTTAAATCGTAATAAGCTGCCTGCAGAATTTACCTTTATTTGCAGTAACTGGGTAACATGGTAGAGAAAGGTCTGCATAATGAATGCAGTGTTTGTCAGACAGAAAAGACCTTTCACTCTGTAAAATGATGTGTTCTTTTCAACACTAGCATCCACCTTTCCAGTCAGCTACATGTCCCTCATAATTGTGCAGGGGATAATTATTACACTTAATCTTTTATGAAATTCCCAAATGATTCCCTATCTTCCCTCAAGAAGCGACAACGTGACATTAAGCCTACCATTATCACATTGTGCTGGGAAAGGTTACTGTGCTTTGCAAAATTAGTAGATGACACGCACAAAGCACAAAAGGGCTGGTGTGCTATGGAGAAAATTACTAAGAAAAAAAATGGGGAAATAAGAGTGTAACCTCTGATTTGTTGTTAATATTACTGTTAATGCTGAGGACTGATGGAGTCCTAATGAGACTAGCAAAATCAGTGTATTAACACATAGAGACTGAACCAGATTTAATCTGTTTTTTACCCCACACTAAAATCACATTTCTCACACTGTGGGCATTATTCAACTCCTTTATGGAACTAGAACTGCAACTTTAAAGACTCCAAAAAGCAAGAAAATTTCAGGATACATCCTGAATATTTTAATTCACATCTCAGAGCAACAGCATAAGGCCATTGGCATGCAGGTGTGTTAGCAGAAGACGGCTTTTTTTGTCAAGGTCAGCGTGACTTCTGAACTGCTGCATCCACTCGGTGACTGACAGCAGATAGATGAGAAGCAGAAGACTATTTTCAAATATATTTTCATCCCACAAAAAAAATATCAAAAAGAAAAACAACTGTAGGTACTAAAATAAGCCCTCATGTTTGAACCAGAGGGAGCAAAGGTCTTGATCTTTTGTTGGCACTGGCCACATGCTCATCTGCATTTGCACCGAGGTCAGCTCCACTCACCAGGGGAAATCAGCTCTCAAGGATGAAATGCAGGTGAGCAGACTGCCCTTGAATGAGGCATCATGTGGCCATACATAACAGATAACTGTTCAGGAAAAAAAAAAAGGTGTGGTAGTACAAAGTGCAAGCACGTACATGTTTAAGGATGTTTGACAAACAAATTTAATTTGGCCATGAGAAGAAACTCTCAGCTTTGAAAACCAAAAAAAAAGATCTTAAGGAAAACGAGCTTACAAAAAGGTTTAATTAAATAATGTAATGGGAAAGATGACAAGATGTCATTACTATTAATGCTTATCCCTTTTGTATACCAGGTTTGTGTATTCATAGAAGCTTGTGTGAGTATCTGGCCTAATGATAATGTGGACGTTGACAGAATGAGTGGGATCCTATGAATTTATTTTTCTTCACTTTAACTAAGTACTAGCTATGTTTACTTATTTTCAGTGAGATAGTGAAATTAACATAAAAAAGGCAATCTGTGCAGAAATGATTGGATGTCTTTTTGATATGAAACGGAACGAGAAATTGTAAGCAAAGCAAATTAGCATAAACAAATACTTAAAAAAAAGATTTGTGTAGTCCTGAAATATTCTAGTAAGTCTCGTTTATTTGTTCTTTTTTTGTCTCGTCACCATAATGGGTATGGATATTGATGCAGTCTGACAAAACTTTGAAATAGCTGTTTTTCA
The DNA here is from genome assembly GCF_965226115.1 of Aulonocara stuartgranti. Classification (NCBI taxonomy): domain Eukaryota; kingdom Metazoa; phylum Chordata; class Actinopteri; order Cichliformes; family Cichlidae; genus Aulonocara; species Aulonocara stuartgranti. Next base: position 14,227,863 of record NC_138948.1, on the reverse strand, counting down.
GAACTGTTTTCATTTCCTTTGTATCATTATACCCAAGTGGCCTACTTACTGGAAAAGTACGTGTGTACTCATATAGCCTACAGTATATTAGACTGACTTTTTATTGAATAACAGTGCTATTTGGAATAAGGCAGAAAGCAACAAGGTCATATTAGATTGTGAATGAATGAATGATACTCATTAAAACCACTATCTATGAAGCTGTGACATCCCCAACACATGCTCTCATGCACAGACAGACACAGATTCAAAAATATGAGCTTCTCTGGAGAGTATCATTGCAAAAAAATGAGACAATGTACACAAAACGGGATTGCCCTTCAAAAAGCAATGAATTTCAGACGTTTAAATGAATATCTCGAATGATAATAATAAAACACAATAGAAGGTGTGTGTGTGTGTGTGTGTGTGTGAGTGTGTGTGAGAGAGAGACACATCTTAAAGAACACAAAAGTAAAGTTTTGTACCTTATTTTTTAGTGAGTTTAAGATTCAACAACAGGACTCCCAGAGCAAATAGACCAGGGACACTTAAGTGTGGCTTGATTGGACTTTGGTGACCAATACAACTCATTACCAGTGGTACCTGCTTTAGGCCTGAGTCACTCAGCGAACCGAAGGGTGCAACTTTTACTTTGAAGGCAAACTTTACTGGTGAGTTATTGTTATTATTATTGTATCTTTATTTCAGACATATACAGAAAAAAAACAATATATACACAAGTACACATACTTGCATTTACAAATACGAATATATATGTTAATACACACGTATGTGCTCAGACAAAACAAAAAAAAGAAAATAAATAAAATAAAACAGAGTCTAAATGACATGAAATGACAATTATTAAGTCTGAAATGGAGTAGGAAGAAGTATAACATACTGCAAACACTCAAACACTCATACGTGAGTGTTTGCAGAAAAGATGCATGTAAACTATGAGCAACCAAGGCACTCTGCTAACAACCAAACCAATCACAAGGAGGTTTTCAGTGCAGAACCATATACCTGTTTGGAACATGTTTTACCTAGAACTGCCAGCAACCATTTTTCCCTAGCCACCTGTGGTCAGGGAGTATCTGACCCATGTCCAGGCCTTGGTGACTAGAGCTTTAGCAATTAGTTTCAGTCTCCAGCAACCACCTGCCAACCAGTCAGGGAATATGCATTTTCCCTTTTTGACCGATATTTGGCAGATGGTCACCAAGAGATCTCAGGGCCTTAAGTAGGTTAACTATGGCACTTTCAAATATGAACATCTAATTTTTTACTTCAAATTGTCAAGAAGCATTGTCCTGACATATGTTTAAAACCAGAAGAATTGTAGCATAGCAACAATATGTTACAATAATAAGTCATGACAGATATATCCTTCAGATTAGATGCGTACCACCACTCCACTACTTTGTATTTTATATATGTATCTACTGAAAGGCTATAGTTATTAGTTATGTGCAGATTCCAATGAGATGCAGCTGTCATCAGGCAGCTTTACAAAACAAAGAAAATTCATGTACAATAATAAGGGGGGTTGTTAGAGTTGTATCTCTAAAGCAAGTAGCACTACTTAATTAACAAGATTTAAGAAGATGCTCCATCAGTTTAAGAAGAACACACACAGGTTTGTATCCAACTTCTGATCTACATCTAGTCACTTCACCACCCTCTGCTTGCAGGGCTGTCCTACTTCTGTAACTGCCTAAATCTACTGTAAGCTGCATTTTCAACTTTCTCCACTTAATCACTAAATTTAACTAATTGCACAGAGGTGATCGACTGAGGTGATTAACAAGGGAACAAGAGCTGAAATGGCAGCAGCTAATGAGGCACACTGGGACTCAGAGGGTAAGGCTGTGTGGTTGCTCCAACAACAATTTCAGTAAACAACACGCTGACTCATCCAGTGACATAAAGACACAGAGAGAGCACTCACCACCCTTTTAGCTGCACTCATCACATTTATACACACACAAAACTGATTTTTTATATGCATACAATGAGCTGCAAACAAATGCAAGTATACAGTATGTGCACAAAGGGCTACACCGCTAGACTTGTATACAGTCAGAAGATGTTGTTGTCAAACTGCTATTTCAAAAGTCAACAGTTTCCTTTTTCCCTCTGGTCAAACCTTCATATCTCCCTCATCCTTTGCTTTCACCCCATAGACGGGGGTCTGTCTGCTGACAGACTTTCATACTGCATGAGGGAGGTTTAGTCTCTGAATGACTCTGGCAGATGTGTTTTTTCTGACTTTCTATCTCCTCTCCTGAATGATCTGGTCTTGGTATTAACCCTTCTTTGGCTAAACTAAATAAAAGGACAATACTACAGATACCAACCACCTCTGTTTGCTTTGTTTGTTTGCCATCCTCTCTCCTCACCTCAGAGGAAAGACATGCACAGGGTCTCTGCACATATACAAATGTCAGTGAAGCCTCATGGCTAACTATGCAATGCTTCTGCTTTGCAAAAGGCCACTTGAAGCAAAAAGATTCTGCATTCACTGCAGTATTACTCATGTGTTAGTTGACGGGCACCTGAAGGTATCTGAATCAGACTATTGATCTGCACGTTGTCCAGGGACAGATTTATACTTTGATTTCCCAGAGTAAACACAGTGTGTTTGGATAGCGTTATAAACCAAAACCTAGTCTGTTGACTCCATTTGTCATATATATTCACTGTTCGATAATTCAATAAAGTGTTTGAGACAGCAGCAGGGAGGAAATTCAAGGCAAGTGTGTCTCAGTAAATGTATTTCTGTTGGCTGGACAGAGAGACTGGGGGATGGAGGAGGAGAAGGATGGGTAGGTGGAGAAAAGAGGTAAATAGGTAAATAATATCTCCTTCTCTTTCTTTCTTAACTATGATCATTTGTGCTCCTTTTCTTCTTTCCAAGGGTCAAACATAACTGTTGAAAATTGTAAAAAATATTCATAACATAAGCTGCAAAATAAGCTGCCACAAAGCAGGAAACACATTGCACAGACCCTTCATAAAGGCTTCATAAAACAGGTCTTTTTGTTGAACTTGTGTTTCCTGAATGCAACACAAAGTCTTGGCCAATTGCTTCCAGAGAGATTTTTACAGATACGACAGCCCATTACAGCTGTTCATTACTTTAGCTCAAATCTGATCTCTCTTTGGAAGTGAGAGAAAAAAAGAGAGAGCGAGCATGCAAGAGAGAGAGCAAGGGAGAGTGAGAGAGGTATCTAAGATTAATATACTGACAACCTAGCAAGCCTCAAATTCTCCCATCCTCATGAATATGGATGAACAAAACCACCAGGAGAGCATACACAGCTATCTTTAATGCTTTAATGCGCATTATGGCAATAATAAGAGAGAAGCTACTTAGATCATATAATTCTCCAGAGTCCCATCATAAATAACAGCTTACATGTAGCTTACTAAGATAAATATGTGGATGGATATGAGAAATGGAACAGCTGCATTCACTCAAGCTTAGGAGACTTTTTCCCTCATGCATGTGAACTCCAACTGATCACAAATCTTTGCTGTGTGTGTGTGCGCCACATGCACACACATTTGTATTTGCGTGAAAAATAAAATGCTAGGGCAATCATATCTCCAGAAAATATCATTGACTCCCATTACACCCACAAAGCTCTCTGTGCCATTACACCACAGGGCAAATTAGCTACTATGAAGATGAATGGCTCCACAAAAACACAATAACTTACTATTTGGCATGTAGAATTACCTATGAAATATTAACAGAACTACTCATCAGAGCCATCAGAGTTGAGATGCAGAGGCATGCGGTGCAAGGTACCAAACAAAAAAAGGATATTTGACAAATATATTTATGGTGCATCCTTGCTTGCACAAATGACTAGCCAAGCATGTAGGTGCATGCCAACACACATGAGCTAATACAAATGGCAGCATATTGCAATCACACAGAATATCCCTCACCACTCATACACACACATATGCACACACATATCCTATTTATCCAACTAAATGTGGAGCCATACATTATCCGTGGCTTGACAAGAGGCCATTAGTTACGGTCCCTCATCCAGATATCAGACGGTGAGCCCCTCCTAGAAATTCTCTACTTCACATCACACTGACAAAAATGATGCCAAAAGCCCAACAGTCTTTTACACACACACATTTAAATTTACATTTGTAGACAAATCACAAAACATCACATTCAATTGCTTAGTCGCTGGGATAGATAAGCACATTACTGATGAGCCAAGCCGAGGCAGAATGTGTCAAAGTGTTTGATGTTTTCATATATATGGTATATGGTTTTTACATTACTGCTTTTAGTAATTAGATAAAGTATTTGATGAAAATTTAAAGTTTGTGGTTTATTTTTTTGTAGAATTAAATTCATCCTCATAATCAGGGTTTTTTTTTTCCTTTTTTTCTTTATGAGTTACAGTACTCCCCTGCAGATGTGGACACTTAGGCCATATGTGTACACTGTAGGGAAGAGTAGTGACGAGCTGCTGGTCTTAGCCATGCCCGTACTCAGTGTATAAGCTTTATGCGAGCTAAGTTTGCAGGGGTCTGGCCATTTGACTGCCTTCTTCTGCTGCCTGACAGTGAAAGATGTGCTGGTAACGAGGTGGCGATGGACAAACTATGTAATGGGAACCCAACCTGTGAGACAAGCCATTAATCTTGGTAAGGCAGAGATGACCGGTGGACTATGTCTGTTCACTGTAACAGGAACAGTAACATTAGGATTTCATGCCTCTCTTGACTCCTTCCAGGCGTGTCCTGTGTTCTGCTTTTCTGAACAGAACACTACGACATTTCCCAATGGATCTGAACTATAACATCACCGCTGGTTTTGTATTCATAATGCCTCTAAGAGCAGGGGAGATGATCTACGTAAGTCAGGTCATGGAATCATTAAACAATTCTCCGTTAATAAATAAATATGTCAAATTCAAGTCGACTCAAAGTTTATGTGGAGTGAAATTTGGCAGCGCTTATTCACAAGCATTTTTCTGTGTGCTTGGGTTTCCTCTTGGGTTGCATAAAGAAGTCAGTCAGGTGAACTGGAGACTCTGATTTGAGCTGTCTGTGTAACCCTGCTAATATTTAAAGACATATTGAAGAATAATGTGGTGTCCTGTGTTTATTTATGTAGAAATTATGGAGCTGATTATGAAACGAGGCCTATGTGGCTACAAGGGATAATTCAAACATTCTGACACATTAAAGCTCTAATAGAAGAAAAAATCTAACACAACTGAATAAATAATAAAATCTATAATCCCTGAACCCTCCTTGAGGAATGATTAAAAACTAACAAGTCGACAACTTCACAATCATATTTAAGTAACAATTCCAAACTATTGTTTCGAATCAGATTTTTCTGTGTCCTCAGAAAAGTTAAGTTTAGACACTAAATCCAGCAAATTGTTATTGAGCCAATTTTCTTGTTACTTGTCACCTTTAGTGAACTCGCTGGAACAGGTGTAATTTATTGTCCATGAAGTGAACATTAGCCAGAAAAAGTAAAGTAAAAGCTGACCTGGTTCTGCTAGCTTTTAGCTTAAATACCAGTCTGGTTCACCTTGACACTATACTGCCTTGGTGCAGAGCTTTATAGATGTCCATCACTTGGGTACAGAGTGAAACGAAAATGTGAGAAAAAAAACCCAGAAATGTAAGCTCCTGTTCAGCTATCTGTTGAAAAAAAAAACCCTACAAAAAAATAACACTAAGATTTTTGTCGTTTATCTGGTGTAAAATGTGTGATAAAAAAATAACCAAAAAGCACTCAAGAGAGCACAAACCTCTACCAAGGCAGCTCAATCTCTGAGCAGTGCTTAGTTTTATGGGAATAGTGTCATATTTAATTAACATTCATTTTGTTTTCTTTGTTCTTTTTAAACGTACCCTCCCACTCAATGTTTAGACACATCTTCTCATTTCATGTCTATTTTCATTGTAGATTCTTGTCAAAGGCATCAAAACTATGAATGAACAGATAAAGAATTATGTAATAAATAAAAAATTGTGAAATATCTCGAAAGATGTTTTATATTTTAGATTCCTGAAGATAGACACCCTGTGCTTTGTTGACAGAGCTGCAAACCCTTGGCCTTCTTTCAGTGAGCTTCATGATGTAGTCACCTGAAATGGTTTCACTTCAAAAACGGGTCTTGTCAGGGTTCATTTGTGAAATATCTTGCCTTCTTAATGGGGTTGGGACCATCAGCTGTGTCTTGCAGAAGTCAGGTTTGTATGCAGCTGAAAGCCCTATTTGACAACTGTTAGAATTTATATTATGGCAAGAACCAATCAGCTAAGTAAAGAGAAACGACAGTCCATCATTACTTTAAGAACTGAAGGTCAGTAAGTCCATAAAACTGCTAAAACTTTGAATGTGTCCCCAAATGCAGTCGCAAGAACCATCAAGCACTACGACAAAACTGGCTCACATGGGGACCACCCCAGGCCAAAAATCACCTCTGCTGCTGAGGATAAATTCACCCGAGTTAACAGCACCTCAGATTAGAGGCCAGGGAGTTTCAGTCGCAGACACATCTCTACATCAACTTTTCAGAGGAGACTGTTTGGTCAAATAGCTGCTAAGAAACCACTACTAAGGAAAAGCAACAAGCAGAAGAGATCTGCTTGGGCCAAGAAAGACAAGGAATGGACATTAGACCAGTGGAAATCTGTGATTTGGTCTGATGAGTCCAAATTTGAGGTCTTTGGTTCCACCCACCCTGTGTTTGTGTGATGCAGAAAAGGTGACCGGATGGTCTCTACATGTGTGTTTCCCACCGTGAAGCATGGAGGAGGAGGAAGTGTGGTGGGTTAGGGGTGCTTTGCTGGTGACACTGTTGGGGATTTGTTCTAAATTGAGGGCACACTGAACCAGCATAGCTACCACAGCATCCTGCAGCGACATGCCATCCAATGTGATTTGCGTTTAGTTGGATTATCAAACAAGCACACCTCCAGGCTGTGTAAGGGCTATTTGACCAAGAAGGAGAGTGATGGAGCGCTGTGTCACCTGGCCTAAACCCAGTCGAGATGGTTTGGGATGAGGTGGACCGCAGAGTGAAGGCAAAAGCGCCAACAATTGCTCAGAAACTCTGGAAAATCGCTCAAGACTTTTTTTTTGTTTACTACATAATTCCATGTTTCCTTGATGCCTTCAGTGTACTTTAAGAAGTGCAGATAAAGGTAGCATGAGAGATGTATCAGGACAATATCAGGAGACAAATATCTCAACCTGTTTATGGTTAATGGATACTTTCTTTATTTGTAGTTTCTATGAGATAACAATACACACCACATGCCACTAAGAGTCATAGCTTCTATATTATAAGGCTTAATTTTTGAACAATAAATAATTGTTTGCCAGAATAACAGGCAAAGTTCCAGACACTACCAAAAACATGACCTCCTCTGTGGAGGTAACAAACAAATAAAAAATAATAAATCTGTCCAGTGCAGCTATTGTCTGTTAGTGTTCTTTCATGCTTGTTTTCTGCACTTCTTTGTTATTGTAAAAGTCACCGTGAGTGGTCCCTGTTTTAGATGACAACTTTCAGCTTACACATAGCATATTGTACACGGCTCACATGCTGTAAGCTTGTTTAGGAACTTTGCAAAAACACATCCCTGCCACCTCTAGAATTCCTATAATCCTTAACTCTGCATAGTTTTACACAAATTGACCAGGATGTGACCAAGAATCTGCATTTACCCTATGTGTCTCTGTACACACTGGATTGTCTACCAAAACAGAGAATATAAAACACATGGGACACTTCTTTCACCTTGGACACAAGCCTGCAAGAAGTGATGACAAATGGCAAAGAAAGAGAATATCTTTTAAAACGTGGCAAAAAACCTTTCCATGGGAGGAGGCATCACATTTAAAAAAACAAAACAAAACCCCCCCAACAACAATGACAATAACAACTGTGGCTCCTTTGGAGCGATCATGATTTATAGTGTTATTAATCACTGCATAAATAAAAACAAACATATCAGTACCTGCTGGCACTATGGAGATAAGCTTATTTCATTAATCAGTATATGATCACATTGTTGCTCCATATGTAGACAGAATGAATTAAAAGGAAGGCATTCAGCACATGTGAAATACCAATTGAATGGTGTACAGACTTAATACACTCAGCAGACTGGAGGCCTACACCAGTATAGTACAAATCCACACAGTGTTCATAATGTCATTACTATAGTATTGTTAGTATAGCAATTGTTTCAAAGCTATTTCCTCTCAGTAACAAAAAATAAATTAATAATAATAATAATAATAATAATATCAATAAATAAATAAAAACAATATTTACTATTATTATCATCATTATTAATTAAGAAAAGTACTTGAAGGAAGCTGATACATATGAATACCCGAAGTAGGCTCCCTGTTATATAATGGTCCTGTATGGCTATATTTCATGACAAGCTAATACAGCTAGTTAACTGCTAATAGTACAACGTACCTCTTCTGTATGATGGTCAGTTTAGCCTGGCGCATAGCTTACTCACATTTTTGTTACGCTGCGGACAGAGCAATTAATAATAGCTTGTTTTTTCAGCAGGAATGAATGTTGTGCTGTGGGATATTTGCTGTGGAACGAGTTTTGCATTCACCTTATTAGAAATAGACTTCTTCCAGTCCCGAGCACTGAGGATCGCTTCTTCGCTTCAACAAGTTAAGTAACTGCCACTTTTGCTAGCTGTATGTGCTGAGTAGTTTCCCCAGTGTTTGGCCAGCGAGCTACTGCTGGTTGTTTTAGGTGGGCCTTTTAAGCTGCTTGTCTTTTTTTTTTTGGCGTCGTTTATGATACAGTTTTACAGCCTTTAGACCTTTAATGAAAATGTAACTGTGAATTGTTAGAGGCTACATTTATTGGCTGAACTGGTTTTGCTTGTTTCGTGGTTCTTTCTAGTTTTGAAATAAGATCTTGACATATGTGAGCAGCATAGATCACATTCTTATATAACTGTTGCATTGGCTTAGTTTCATACAGTACTGTGTCATGAGACACACCTCATTTGTTTAGATTTTGGTAGGAAAATAGGTAGTTGCAGGACAACAATGTCCAGACTGAAGACATGAGGCTGAAGACTTTTCCACTGCACATTACATACGTTGTCATATTCATTCTTTCCTCAAACACTGGTTCAGCCAATATCAAATCATGATTAACTATTGCATTGAGGAGTTTGGTCATTCAGGAGGAATTACTATGCCACTGAGCTACACTTAAAGCTAATTCATATCTCAGGGAACTTTACTTAATAAAGTCAACACTTTACAGAGAACTCCTTTACACTCAGTAACATTCTTCACAAGGCCTTTTGTCCAGGTACTCATAGTAATCTATTTATCATTCTTAATGCAGTATTACAGAGACTGTGATAGAAATGTTTATGACTGTAAATCTGCAAGTCAATACTCCAGGATTGTTATATCTTAAGTTTATAGAATTAATCTCGTTTCTCAAATTGTACATGTTGTGTGTCACCTTGTTCAAGGCCTTTGGGAACAGCATTGTGATTGCACATTTATTGTTTAGAACTTGAGATACAAGGTCAGCTTTCACAAAAGTGCCTGTCTCACTCAGAAGTTAAATGTCCTGGTTTGGAGACTTTCACGCAAGCGATTTGCCTTTGAAACTTTTGTTAAGAGTTTCTGAATTTCTGAAGGTAAACATCCATCTAGATGGCTGTAGAGCTTTTATGAGTGCCAAGTCAGCCCATAAGACCTTTGGTACCAAAAATAGAGCCAGTGCAATGCAGCAAACAAAACAGAACAAAACAATAGCGCACGGCATAGCACCTCTGCCAGCGTGGGTGACAGGGCACGGGCTGCGATGATTGATGATGAGAGCGAGGAGTATCCCCTCTTCACCCATGATAAGAGGCTATAAGAGTGAGAGGAGGAAAGGATTAAATGAAGCCATGAAGGTGCAGCAGTATAACTACCATCTGAGACAGACGATGTTTTATTTACATCTTAGGCACAACTAAAACATAAAGTGCAGCTTCTCCCCTTCTGCTACAACATGAGGGAGTACAGGCAATTAGAATAAGTTTGGTGCAGAGTATAGTACACATGCCTATAAAAGTCTGAATAAAAGAATGGCCGTTACTAAGGGGTTTAGGATGGATGTCTTTGTTCTCCTTATTTCATTTGAATAGATTATATCTTTATAGATTGACAGATGGACTGGTGCCACGTCAGAGTGGATGCTGTCCTTTCCATTGTGTCGAAAACAGAGCAGTTTGCAAGCAGTGCTGTCGATTTTTAAGCTGCGTTCCTACTCTTACCACTGGTCGCAAGTTCTGGGTACCGACTGAAGAGCGAGATGGCAGATCAGTAATCAAAGTAATCTCACTGGCAGATGTTGGCTTTAATTATTTACTTATTTATTAAATGGATGGTTTAAAACCTTGTAGCAAAAAGAGAGAAAAAATGAGAACATATTGTCTGAGATTCTTTCTTTTAAATAAAATCAACACATTCATAAATACTAATTAATTAATAGATATGAAAACTGTAAATCAGACAGCTAACTTTCTTTTTAGATTGTTCTTGACACATGCACCAGTTGATGAGTGAAAATTGTTTTCTTTAAAGGGTACAATGTGTAAGATCTCACCACTAGATATCAGTAGATTGCAGTCAAATTAATTTCTTTTTCTTACCCCTCCCAGTTCTTCATGTGTGTTACCCTTGCTTCAAGGGCCACCGTAGAACAAACAACTCTGTCCGTTGTTTATCTGTAGTCCACTGTTTATCTCAGATGTCGGGTTTCCACATCTTTTTAATCAATAAGGGTGCAATACATTGTGAAAGGAGCCCGACACAGGACGATGAGTCACTGAAGCTCATTTTTGTCCAATGACAGCGATGCTGAGGTGAGTTTTTGAGGATATCCTGAACTTTTTGCTTGGTAAGCATTGCTGTTTTTTTCCATTAGCAGCTTATGTTTAGGGGCCCTTTATACTTGCCATGCAGAAACTTGGCAGCTAAACTCTCATTCTCATAATCTCATATGAGAACTATTATCGAACTATTTATCAGACAGGAAAATGTGATTTTTGGGACAATCGAGCCTAAAATTAGCTGTCAGAATATTAGCTTATAACCAGCTATCGTTGATCAGAAGTAATTGTGAGAATTTTGGAAATAAATAAGGATGTTTGTGCACATTTTGTCTGTCAAAGCTCTTACTTCAGTTCAGGAGATGAGGCTTGAAGTGAGGAGGATGAGAATGAGGCGGAAATGAGGGAGCAGAGAGAGCAACAGTGGAGGAGTGGCATCACATCTACTTTACAGCTACAGGTGATCCTGTTCCAGTAACCAGCTTGCAAATGTGATGTATGACAATGAAGCCTGCAGTAGAGCTGGGCGATAGAACGATAACGATATGTATCGCGATATAACTTTTACTCGATAGAGAAATTAAGCTATCGCGATAGACCTCGCCGCTCTTGTCCTCTTTAAAAAAAAAAAAAGGTCAGCCAATCCAAATTAAGTAGCGCAGAGCCGAACCAATCACAGCCGCAGCGTCACGTCGCGTGACTTGTTACGTACAGCACAAGTGCCAAGTCACACGTGTGTTTGTTTGGGAAGCAGCCAGCGGGTAATGGAGCCAGCGCGTAATGGAGGAAATGAGTGTGCCGACTAGAAAAATCAACCGAGCGTGACCGAAGAGAAAACAGATGATGGTTGCAATGCCGGAGAGATTGTCGAACGGAAGAGCCATAGAAGTTCCGTAGTGTGAAGGTATTTCGGCTATTTCAAGTCTGACAAAAAACAGAGTAGCGTGCACTGTAAATTGTGCCGAAAGCAAGTCTGGAAATACAATAAACTGGTGCATGCGTCACACTGTGCGCCACGTTATTGTTTCGGTGAAATGAATTTCTACAATACTGTTAATTCTACTCTCTGCAGTGTTTAAATGCTTACATATACACACAGTTACTGTCCCTCCACACATACGACTCGGTTCTGCTTCTATGCCCCAGCTTTGTTTACTTTTTCCCACCGAGGCTTCTAGACTTCTGATTGGCCAACATTTCTGCACGGTTAGGAATCTAGCGCCACCTGCTGCTTTGGCATGTTCATAGCAGCGTTTTCCTTCATTTCTGCCTTTATGTGTGGACGGGATTATTTTTAAAACGAAAACGGAAAATCTCCGTTTTCAAAAATACCCGTGTACGTGTGGACGTAGCCTCAGTCTCTGACTGGAAGCGCTAATTCGTCATTCGGCTTTTGTCAGACTAAAGTAACTGTTAAAACTGTTTGAAAAGCTAAGCTATACAACAAGGAGAGATTGAGAATTTCCTTTTAGTTCTCAGTTTATTTGATATTGACAAAAGTTAGTCAGTTTTGTCTGTTCTTCTGTAAAACAAACTAAGATTTATTTTTAGAATTTATATTTTGTTTCTAAGTGGAATTGACAATTTAGTCTGTTTCGTTTGTTCTGTTTTGAAACTTAAACGCTTTAGCGGCTGCCTTTTGTGTAGTTTGCAATATTTGCCTTTATTTATCTGAAAAAGTTTCATGTTCCTTAAGTACATCTACCCTGTTGAACTTATGGGAAATAAATATTTAAATAAAAACAAGCTGCTGATTATTTCACATTTTACTTGTGAGCAACGGCACATTTAAATCTTACAAATATAGTTATTTGGCTTATATCGTGATAGATATCGTTATCGCCTGAAATGAAAAAAACATATCGTGATATGAAAAAATCTCATATCGCCCAGCTCTAGCCTGCAGTGTACATACAATGGCAATGGACTGTCAGTGTTGAGACTTTTGTGGAAAAATTTTAAAATGAAAAATATTTCAAAGAAAGAAGAAGCATGGAGGTCATGCTAGGACTTAATCATTTCTAAGCACGTAATTGAACCTGTTTCTGAATAAAACTAATCAGACATGAATTATTATTCAAAGCAGAATAGACTTCTATCTATCTTTGAATTTGATGGGAGGGATTGTTAAGATTAGATTAATTCAAAAAAAGGAATAACACAAATTGCTTCTTTGTCTTGTTGCAAGGTTTTGCAGAGAATAAAAGATGTCCCTGTAATCTAACATTTTTCTAATATTTATTAGAAATGGGCATAATTTTCAAATAGTAATTAAGTTATTGAAAGCAAAAAACTGAATCAGTTATGGAACTTTTTTTTCCTTAAAATATTAATTTTCAAACATTTTTTCGAGTGCTTCTGTTGTCAAAGCCAAGTATGCCAAGTTCGTTCTTGGCAAGTTCACTTGAAACTCAGGATCTCTAGAAACATTATTAACATGCTGGTCCAGCTCTTTCTACTCCCTGTCATGTTTCGGCCGTGTGGCAGGCAGGATGAGGACCCAAATTGCAAACTCACACACACGGGGGATAAACTCAAAATGCAGCTTTATTGCTGATAAGTGATAAACAATAACGATGATACAAAAAGCAATACAAAACTACACTAAACTGGGAAAAGCTAAAGTAACATATACTGGAAGACACGGGGAGAACCACACACGGCATGAGGGAGAACGCGACGCCGAACAGAGGAAGACGCAGACAGAAATACACAGAGGGTTAACGAGGAAAGTGGGAACACACGGGGAACACAGGTGACACAGATAACCATAACGAGACAGGGCGGGGTGAACATAACACTGACGGGTACAGGCACAGAGGTTCAGACAGGAGGAGAGAGAGCACGGGGAAAACACAGACATAACAGGCTGGGGAAACATGAAACAACCACAAAGGGAGACGGGGGCTCATAAATACATAGAGGGCACACAGGGGGAAGAGAGAGCACGGGGAGAACTTAGACATAAAGGGCAGGGGAAACATGGAATAAAACATAAGGAGAGACGAGGGCTCACAGATACACAGAGGGGCACACAGGGGGTAAAAGCCATGAAGGGAAAACACTTAGGGAACAACACAACAGGGCAACTCAGAAAACACGGTCTAAATAAGGAACGAAATACAAAAATACATGGAAACTAAGAATACTGGGCCCACATGGCCCAGGACCATGACATCACCCCCCCCTAAAGGGCTGGCTCCCGACAGCCCAAACCCGAGAAACAAAAACAAAAACAGAAAACAACCCACCCAGGGCGGGAGGCGGGGGACCAGGACGGAGGGACCAGAACGGGAAACAAAACAAACAACAGAAAACACAGGAGCACATGACCATAGTCAAAATAAAGTTCAGGGGGCCGACCCAGAGCCCACAGGCACAAGAGTTCACGGGTCACACGGTCGGGGGGCCGACCAGGCGGGTGGCACAGGTGGCAGAGCTGGTCCGGAGGCCGGCCGCGCGGAAGGCAGCGGCGGCGGCGAAGGAGACGACGGAGCAGTTCAGGGGGCCGGCCGCGCGGAAGGCAGCGGCGGCGGCGGAGGAGACGACGGAGCAGTTCAGGGGGCCGGCCGCGCGGAAAGCAGCGGCGGCGGCGGAGGAGACGACGGAGCAGTTCAGGGGGCCGGCCGCGCGGAAAGCAGCGGCGGCGGCGGAGGAGACGACGGAGCAGTTCAGGGGGCCGGCCGCGCGGAAAGCAGCGGCGGCGGCGGAGGAGACGACGGAGCAGTTCAGGGGGCCGGCCGCGCGGAAAGCAGCGGCGGCGGCGGAGGAGACGACGGAGCAGTTCAGGGGGCCGGCCGCGCGGAAGGCAGCGGCGGCGGCGAAGGAGACGACGGAGCAGTTCAGGGGGCCGGCCGCGCGGAAGGCAGCGGCGGCTCTCCAGTGTCAGGCGTGCTGGCCATGGCCCGGTGGGCACAGGACCAGACGAAGCACAGGCTGAAGGCTCTGAGGCTGCTGCAGCTGACGAAGGCTCGGAGGCTGCTGCAGCTGACGAAGGCTCGGAGGCTGCTGCAGCTGACGAAGGCTCGGAGGCTGCTGCAGCTGGCGAAGGCTCGGAGGCTGCTGCAGCGGGCGAAGGCTCGGAGGCTGCTGCAGCGGGCGAAGGCTCGGAGGCTGCTGCAGCGGGCGAAGGCTCTGCAGCGGACGAAGGCTCTGAGGCTGCAGCTGACGAAGGCTCTGAGGCTGCTGCAGCGGGCGAAGGCTCTGAGGCGGCTGCAGCGGGCGAAGGCTCTGAGGCGGCTGCAGCGGGCGAAGGCTCTGAGGCTGCAGCTGACGAAGCACAGGCTGGACTAGGCGTAGCAGAAGGTGGCTGGATGGGCTCCCCGGGCCCTCCAGCTGATGAGGCATGGTGCTGGACGGGCCCCTCGGGCCCTCCAGCGGAGACAGGAGGCTGAACGGGTCCCTCGGACCCTCCAGCTGACGTGGCATGAGGCTGGTGCGGTTCTCCCGAACCCCCAGCTGACGAGGAAGGTGGCTGAACGGGCCCCTCGGACCCTCCAGCGGAGACAGGAGGCTGAACGGGCCCCTCGGACCCTCCAGCTGACGAGGTAGAAGGCGGCGTGGGAGCCGCGGAGTCCTGGATGAGCTCATCCGAGCTCCCAGCAGGAGCTGATGCAGAGCCAGAGAGATTTGAGACCCCTGGCTGAATGTGAAGCCGACCAGCGGACCGTACTGCTATCGGGGCCTGCGCTACAGGCGGCACTGGAGCTACTGGGGCCTGAACTGCTACAGGCGGCACTGGAGCTACTGGGGCCTGAACTGCTACAGGCGGCACTGGAGCTACTGGGGCCTGAACTGCTACAGGCGGCACTGGAGCTACTGGGGCCTGAACTGCTACAGGCGGCACTGGAGCTACTGGGGCCTGAACTGCTACAGGCGGCACTGGAGCTACTGGGGCCTGAACTGCTACAGGCGGCACTGGAGCTACTGGGGCCTGAACTGAAACAGGTGGCTCTGGAAACTGAGCTGAAAGTGGCTGCGGGGTAGGTGACACTGGGAGCTGAGCTACTGGAGACCCAGGTGACACTGGTGTACTGGGGTGAAGGCAGCGAGGACGCAGTCTCTCTCTTAAGGGAGGATCGAATGATTTAGCGATAAACCTAGACGGGAAAAGATGCCGATGCTGAAAATAGCAGGCAGCAGGGGCTTCCAGGAGGGTAGCTGACTGAACTGAGCGTGGCTGCGAGGGAGCTGACTGAACTGAGCGTGGCTGCGAGGGAGCTGACTGAACTGAGCGTGGCTGCGAGGGAGCTGACTGAACTGAGCGTGGCTGCGAGGGAGCTGACTGAACTGAGCGTGGCTGCGAGGGAGCTGACTGAACTGAGCGTGGCTGCGAGGGAGCTGACTGAACTGCTGGTGGCTGCGAGGGAGCTAACTGAACTGCTGGTGGCTGCGAGGGAGCTAACTGAACTGCTGGTGGCTGCACCGGCGATAAGCAGCTCGCGTCGACATCCGCCACACAAAACACAGCCCCTGAGCGAACAGTCACTATGTCTGGAAAAGACACAGAGTCCTCGCTCACCACAGCAGGTGAATTGGAAGTCCGAGTGTCCGGCTGTGGGGTGGTGCGTCGTTGTACAGTGTCTCCGGAGTCCAAACAAAAGGGGACAGAATTATCCGAGCCCGGTGTTAAAAAAACAGAGCCACTCACAGTTGTGCACGGGTTAAAAAGTCCGGGATCCGAAGGCTCGGGCTGAGAGTGTGACACACGGTCACTCTCTCCCAGGGGTGAAAACTGCTCCGCTGCTCGGGAACGGCGACGACGTGAACGCCGTTTTCTCCGGGAAGGGGGAGGAGACGAGCCGGGCCGCGAATCCGTCAGCGGGCCGGGCTGAACATCCTCCGGCTCTTCGTACAGGAGCGACCGCTCCGGGAGGACGCCTACAGTGGAGACGAGGAAGTCCTGGATGTGGGGGTGGAGCGCGCCGAATAGCCACGGGAGTCCGGACACCATCCGCTGTAGGCGGACGGCTACGGTCTCCCGGTACTCACCCTCGGGCAGCACCACCCACTCCTGACAGTGGTACTCCACTGTATAAATCAGATCCTCCCGGAGGTCAGCGGAGGGGTTGTGAATTGCTGGGTCCATATCGAGGTCGCGTTCTTCTGTCATGTTTCGGCCGTGTGGCAGGCAGGATGAGGACCCAAATTGCAAACTCACACACACGGGGGATAAACTCAAAATGCAGCTTTATTGCTGATAAGTGATAAACAATAACGATGATACAAAAAGCAATACAAAACTACACTAAACTGGGAAAAGCTAAAGTAACATATACTGGAAGACACGGGGAGAACCACACACGGCATGAGGGAGAACGCGACGCCGAACAGAGGAAGACGCAGACAGAAATACACAGAGGGTTAACGAGGAAAGTGGGAACACACGGGGAACACAGGTGACACAGATAACCATAACGAGACAGGGCGGGGTGAACATAACACTGACGGGTACAGGCACAGAGGTTCAGACAGGAGGAGAGAGAGCACGGGGAAAACACAGACATAACAGGCTGGGGAAACATGAAACAACCACAAAGGGAGACGGGGGCTCATAAATACATAGAGGGCACACAGGGGGAAGAGAGAGCACGGGGAGAACTTAGACATAAAGGGCAGGGGAAACATGGAATAAAACATAAGGAGAGACGAGGGCTCACAGATACACAGAGGGGCACACAGGGGGTAAAAGCCATGAAGGGAAAACACTTAGGGAACAACACAACAGGGCAACTCAGAAAACACGGTCTAAATAAGGAACGAAATACAAAAATACATGGAAACTAAGAATACTGGGCCCACATGGCCCAGGACCATGACACTCCCAGTGAGAAGGCTGGATTCACATATTTTTAATGTCAGTTTTAATTCTAAAAAATCTGGAGAACGAAGTAGTTCTACATCAAGCAAAAAAAGATGAGAGAAAGATTCAGTTTAAAATATACTGACAGTAAGACATTCAAATTGAATAAGGTGATCCAGTTATAAAGCAACATCACCTGTTGGATATAACCTAACTGATTTATCTCTCTTATTTACCTTGACAGGTGAGGGCCAGTAGAGATTCTGAAAATGATGTTGGGCTTTAGAAATTCTGACCATCTGGTAAAAAGATAGCTGGCTATTAAACTAGCAGGAATAATATATCTATCTATCTATATATATATATGTCAAAACACATTTGCAAACAGGCAATATCTTGAAAAATCAACCACTTATTTGGAGTTTGCACAACTCTACTCTCTTCTAAAAACATCTTAAAGGTTTATTTTGTGGCACAGTAGTATTTCAAAACCTTACTTGCAGTTTTGGTTGTGTTCCTCAAAGATTGCCACTTTTGATTTTCAGTCATATTGCCTTATGGGAAAGTCCACACATGTCACAACTCGGTTTATCCTTTTTAAGTGCACTTAACTTGATTCATATGTTGAGTTGGTCTTGTAATTAGATTGTGACTGATGACATTTCACAAGTACAAGTCCACAAGAATACAAATACACTCAAGTATGCATTTTGAGAAATGGCCCAGGGAACAGACCATTAAAATTCTGTGAGACAGTAAGATACCATATGAACAGGGAAACACACAAATCCAAAGACCACTGGACCCTTCAAATAGTTCGATATAGAGCTCCTTCAAATAATACATGAAAACAAAGCAAGTATGTCACGAATCTACCACAGATATGCACTGTCATTTGAGTGCAGTTGGAGATGGGGTAAGTGATCTTTGAAGACTAATGGAATAGTTCCCAGTTAAAGTAAAATAGTATTTTTGATTGAAATGCCCATTCCTAATATTCTCACTTTGTTGTGTGAGTGTTAATGCTGAAATATAACTATACATGTGAATACATGTGAGAATCAGAGAGACAAAGCAGTCTAGCAAGCACATTAAGATCTTGTCCTACTTCCCATTTGAACAATCTCACAGTCAGTGTTTTCAATTTTTCCACTGTGTGTGTGTGTGGTAATTATAATAGACTGTAGAAATGTCTTTCCACAGTATAATACCCTTGTCACTAAGCCTGGTCATTTTACCGTTTGTTACTGCTTTGTTTACCACTAATTTAAACATATGAACTAGTGGAATGAAACTCTTATGGAAATTTTACAGCATGGCCCAGTTGTGGCTGCCACATCTTGTTCTGTGGTTGATCTTCACAGTTCTGAGCTCATGAGTGAGATTGGAGAAGTTTGCTTACTCGCTAGGAAACAGTTTTTTCTTACGATGATCATGTCCTCCTTCATTTCTGTGGTTCAGGATACATCTTTCATTTACGTAAAAAGACAATTTTATTATATCACTGCACTCTAACACTTAACCACGACAAGTCACGTATTATTTCTTTGCCAAATCTTCATCCTTGCAATCTCCGAAGGAAAAGTCCTTCTCCGTGCTGACTTGACAGAATAAACAGACTTGTAATTTCCTCCACAAACAGCTCACAATCATCCCAAACAACAGTTGAAGATTTGATTTTTCTCAGTGATAAGAGTCAGATAAGTGTGTGTGTGTGTGTGTGTATTGCTCTTGTTTTTCTTCCAAGTTTAAGATTTGTTCAACTGTTTTTGCTCAATCCCCTTGCCATCTCTCTGTGCATGAGCCCTATGTTTCTCCATATTTTATATGCATACAGTGTTTGTGTGCTTCTACAGTTATGGCACAAAAACATAAAGTTGTGCACCAGTGATCAGCTTTTTGACAGATGGCATGTCCTCACTTCTAAACTGATATTGGCTGGTGGCTGCGACTGGACAGTCATCGTAAACTTGCCATATGTTACGATATGCTTCACAGATTGCAGCATGGGGCAAGTCTGTTTAAGAGCATAGAGTGGCAAGATGAAACACTCAAAGATGGGTTGAGCATATGTTCATATCATGTCATTTTCACTTCACTTCAGGAACACATAAGAGCCGGCATTAAGCTGACACAGATGAACAGTTGTTTTAGCACAATGGAGACACAAGAGCACCAGAACAGGGACATAAAAGTCCCTCATATGAGAGATTCAATATTTAGTAACTTCCATCAGTTACCAGGTAATAGTTAAATTATTCATGCAACCTCTCATAGCAGTAATTTCTGCTTATAATTTGTAACTCTTCTAAATTTAAAGACTCAAATCCTAATCATAGTTGATCTGTCGCCTCAAAAGTCAGGTGAGAATTTCTCACAAGGGCACCTTTAACCAGAATAGGATCTTCTCTCCAGACCTGCAAATGGTTCCTCTCTTGAGTGTGAATGAATTTTTCTCTGTGGCTTGACAGGTTAGGCAGCTGAAGAAAGGAAGTGGTCGAAAGAAAGGCAGAAGGAGAGGGGAGAAGTGGTTGTATGTGTCAAGCCTCTTGAAATTGGCCACCTTCCCTCCTGAAGATGGTGTGTCTGCAGGTGCACATACTGTAAAAGTACACATTTGCCCAAGCCGTTGTGTGTCTGTGTGTGTGTATGGGTGACTAACTAAGGGCAGTAGTGTAATGATTTGTCTTTGGCATCCCTTGAGTGAATGCTCTCTCCCACCTATCCACAGGAATAGCACATTAAAGGAGGAAGGTGAATATGATTCAAATGTGAGACGGAGGGGGAATAGCCTTTCTGACATTAAACTGTATGAAACTTTCGAGTTGTAGCCTGGGGACAAAGCTAGTCCTTCAGTGACAAGTGCTTGCATAGAGTTAAAGTGACATTTCAGTTTGGTGGTTTGATGCTGAACCAAGTGTTAGGGCGAGGATGGATCAGTGCCTCCCACCAGGGCAGATGGACAAGCCTTCAAAGCGAGGTAGAAAAATCCTGGTTAATCCATCAGTTAGATCTCAGCGTTCAAAAACGGTTATAAATCAGCTGCAGCTCCTGGAGTGATACTAATGGTAATAGTGTTTTACACGAATACAGCCCTGTTTTTGCCTAGACATCCAATCCAAAAGAATAAGTGTCATACTGTCTCTACCAAGATTTGAAACACTGCTCGGAAATGAGTGCTAGAGGCGACACTGAGTACCAATCACTCAAATTCTTTTCACCAGTAACTCAGTTCTGTAGTGTATCCCTAAGTTTTGACATGTGGTTAGTGCAAGGGATGCTTGAGTGCTTTTTCCCCCCTGAGTATATATCAGGTCAAAATCTATTGTGTTGTTTGAGTAGAGGCAACATTGCACAAGTCACACTAATATTACAAGCGGACATCTAGTGGAAGTAAAAAAAATTAAATGCTTTGTGAAACTCGCAAAACATCAAGTTCAATATCAGCAAGTGCTTCATTTATTTATTTATTTATTTTACAAAACAAGACCGGCAGGAAGAGAGCCAAGTTTAAAATTTGATGTACCTTCAACACATTCCAGATACTTACATCTAAAAACGGTGCACTTTCTTCTGTTAACAGTATTAAACTGCTTCCTTTTTTTGTTGTTGTTGATTAAATGTTGCGTTGCTCTCTAGGGATGCAGTATATCGACAGCTGGTAATTCTTAGCAGATAAATGAAAAGTTAAAATAATTGTTATCGTTTCAAAGTGGGAATTTTGGTTAATAACCAGATCGTGCTAATGAGATGGGGTGTGAAAAATGGTTTTGGTTGATGACTTTTGTCTCTCTTCTCCGCTCTCTGCGTTGATTAAAGCTTAAATGAAAACAGAATTGAGCTCCGTAACCACTGAAAAGTAAATATTATTTGAGATTTATTTAGTTATTAAAGATAACAGAACTTATCAGTAGCAGCATACAAAATAATAGATATTCTTTTATATTATGAATGGTAAATACCATCATTATCAGTCATCATCAATCGTCTGTCATTAATCCAGTCATTCCAGACATTTCTGTTAGGCATGGCAGACACAAGGCCTTCGTTCTGCAGCCCTCTTTGATCAGTTTCTTGAGGGTCAGGAATGGGCAACCACACATCCTCTTAACGTCTGGCTCTCACAGCGAGATCTTCGCAGCTACTGTATCTCATCTTGACACATCACATGGCAAGCATGTGAGACAGGGATTGCGGATGGCCCTTGAGAGCTTCAGTAGGCTGCTGTACAGCTGCATTTTGGTGATGTGGCTCCTCCAGGAAACATTAAGGGTGGCAAGAATTGTGAGTTGTTACAAAACACTTTGTTCAGGGTCCATAATTGAGACTCATACAGAAAGATGTGATTTGAACACTTTAAGAGTTAAACAGCTTATCTAAATATTAGTGTTATATAAATAAAAATGCTTTTATTTTAATACCGACTGTCATTACATTTCCTAAATTTCTTCATTGTTGCTCCTCTATCGCTAAGGCAATCTAAGTCCCTCTAGTCTAAGCTAAATGATACAGCCTTGTTGGTTGATAGCCAAAAACAAGTAAATAAATGATGCTGGTTTATCTTACTCAATCACCCACAAAATCCGTTTGGGCAATGAAAACAAATCTTATGTAAATCTTCCCCCCTGGAGAAAAAGTTTCAAAACCACAACAGCAAGCATTGCTTATATTGACCCAGGCAGGCCCTCTGAGTTCCTGGCCACGTGCCATGCATTACTGCCTCTCCATCACCGACCAGAGCACTGCTGGGAGGTACTTGTTGTTCACCCACCCTGGCAACCAATTAAAAAACAGCTGGAGTTTTGCAGAGCCATTGAAGATAAGGGCCATTCTCCAGGGTGCAGCATTTGCATAACTGCGCCACATTATCCTCAAGGGATAATCAACAGCCAAGAGCAATACAATGCAAATCAGAGTGAAGGAAGAGCTGTCCTCAAACTGGTATATGCTTGCAAAGATCAAGTAGCTCTAGAGCACGGCCTTTATTTTTGTTGTTGTAGACGATTAATAGATGCAGTACTCCGTCATGTGAGTGTACCATTGCAATATGTAACCCCTAAATCCAAACAGGATTTGCACATCACATGTAATTCTAGTCAGGAGTGTAAGCAAGTACAGTTTGACCCTCCATCCTCATCCAGGAGCATCTATATCTGAACAAAGCAAACTGGAACACTTTTATACCGGGGCCTAGAGCCATAATAATGTCCTAGTATACTTGTTTTTTGAGGACCCAGCTGTAACAGGCTAACAGGCTGTTTTAGTCGTTGACTGATGGTTAAAGAGACCTTGCTAGACAAGCTATCAGGGAAACTACCAAACAGCAGGCAGCTAGCTCAGCAGAAAGCCCTGATGATTTCATTAGAATAACCACATTAATGATGATTGCGTCTCTCATGGGTCCATGGTGTTTGCATTAGATCTGTTGAGCCTTGTGTGCACAGCCACCTCATAGGTCTTACAACAAGACTATATATTGAAGGAAATTGGGTAGTTTTAATGTTTTATGTCTGCTGCTCTAATGGTGTGCTTCAGTTACGGCTAGTTTAGCTCTGCGTACACTCTTAAGCATTGCCAATTTCTTTCTTAAGATAAAATTTAAAAAATCACTGCTAGATTTAGTTTCTTGAGTTTTTAAAACACACAGACTATTATACATGCAGGCATTTACCTAAAAGTAACTTCTTTAAGCAACTTAAAATATGGACCCCAAAACTGAGGTTGAGTTTGTGTTTAGCAAAATGTCCTCTTTAAATGTCACACACTCTTCTTTGATATGGAAGTACATTTTCTATATGACCAATCTGTTTCATCCCATTTCTCAGTGTACATAGGAAACAGGTGTATGCTTTATGAAGCTGTTATTGACTTTATCTTGGTTTGGATATCTTTCCTTCAGCCAAAGATAGATTGAAATCATTTTAGGTCAGGACTCCAGGAGTTCACAACACAGAGAGGTCCACAGTTCAGACTGACTCTCTGATCCCCGATAACATCTCTCCACTCTCTGCTCTGGTGTTCCCTTCATCTTTCTCTTTCTGTTTTCGTTCTCTTCTTCTTCTCCTCTTTACTCAAAGCTTTCAGCAGCCTAACATTTTTGATAAATAATTAATTCTGGGGTGCAAGGATGGCGAAGGGGCAAAACGGTCACCGCCTACCACAGAGAGATGGATTTAACCCAGGTAGGGGTACCTCCAGCTTGGTTGTGCATTCCAGCAAGCATAATTGGCACTGTTTGTAGATGGGAAACCAGTGAAGGATTATCTCCTTGTTGCTAGACCACTCTAGTGGCTGCTTGGCTCAACAAAAGAGTGATATCATGGAGTGATTGTGTGAATCTTAATTCAGAACTTTTAGAATTAAATATACTCACTGGGGCTGTATAAGTGTCAAGTGTGCCTGGCAAACATTTCATTTCTATAAATTCCTGAATGAATCCAATGTGTTTGAATGCTGTCTGTATTTGCAAGGACACACCATACCCATGGATTTAGGCTTATACATTTTTGTGTGTGTATATGCATGTGTGATGGCAGCAGTCTAATAGTGTCTCTCTCTAATCCGGGGTTTATCTACTGGTCACTGAGGTGGGAACAGCACTGAGACGTCAGTCATCTGGCTGGCCAACCAAAACCTCTTTATTTCCACTGTCACTGGAACCTATTTGGGAGGATGGAGATTTATTTGGGCTCTCTTATCTCTGCAGTCCAGTCAGGAATCGCATAGCTGAACTCGTGTATCTTTTCTACCCTCTGGATGGAGTGAGGGTAAAAGAGCCCTAAAGGCTAAAAGTCCTTCATGAATATGTTCCACAAATCTGCAGCATATGTCTGATAACATAAAAAGAAGTCTACTGCACTCAAAAAACTAACTGCATGCAAGAAATATGGATATATTTCTGTCTATGGAAAGTAAAATTCTATTTTTCCACTGCAGTTTGTAGAGAACTAAAATTAGTGAAATCACAACTGAAGGTTACTACTGCAGATACTCCTGTATCATAGGAGTTGATTGATATTGATATTAATTGATATAAAAGTTCTTAAGTTATCTACTGATTGTTCTTCTCCCATTAATCCTGGATTGTGAAGATAGACTGCATAAGTAGTCATACTTTCAAACTTTTTGTGAAATCATATCATTTTGAGAAGTTGCATCATCTTGCATATAGCAGCTATATGTGCTCTTATTTGCATATAGCAAATTTATTCATAAGTTCTTTAGGTTGACACAATAGAATAGTTTTGTAAACTTGTGGAATTATTTTTTATATCAGCAATCTATTAATAACTGTTTAACTCCATCCATCCATTCGCTTATCCTTTTCAGGGTCGCGGGGGGCGCTGGAGCCTATCCCAGCTGTCATAGGGCGAAAGGCGGGGTACACCCTGGACAGGTCGCCAGTCTGTCGCAGGGCTAACACATAGGGACAGACAACCATTCACACTCACTCGCACATTCACAACTAGTGGCAATTTGGATTAACCAATTAACCTATCCCCACAAGCTGCATGTCTTTGGACAGTGGGAGGAAGCCGGAGTACCCGGAGAGAACCCACGCAAACACGGGGAGAACATGCAAACTCCACACAGAAAGACCCCGGCCTGATGGTGGAATTGAACTCAGGACCTTCTTGCTGTGAGGCAACAGTGCTAACCACCGTGCCACCGTGCTGCCCTGTTTAACTCCATTAAACTTTATTTGGGGTTTGGTAAAACTGGACATTTTTTTACCCTGCCTATAAACTGCAATGGTCTTCTTTGGATATTGGCTGTCTTTTATTGCATTCTCTATCAAGATGATCCCACACTGCTTAAGTAATGTTGGTAAGGTCAATCCATGACTGATAGTGTTTCATCGTGGGGTTTTTTTTTTCTATCCTTTTATGCTTTTACTGCATTGGCAGTGTGCTTGGGATCATTGTCATGCTGAAAAATGAAGGTGTTGCCAATCAAACACTTTCCAGATGGTATTGCATGGTAGATCAAAATCTGACAATAATTTCTTCACTGTTGTACTATAGAAGTTCACTCTTTTCTGACCTCTTACATGCATATTGAACACAGATTTTTTTTTAATTTTAAATTTGTCACTCTAAAAGACAGCTATTACAATTATTTTTTAAATCCAGTTTGTAAGTAGTTCCTTAAAAATGGCTTCTTGACAGTCACCCTTATGCTGAGACCATTTGTCAGTGGTCTTAGGCAAACATTAGGGCGCCAGATGCATATTTTCTTGTTTTTTTTTTAATGACTTCAGTTTCAGGTACAGTTCATCTGTGTTTATGCCTGCAACTTCTTTTGCCCTTCATTTGTCCAGTGGTTTCTTCCTTTATTAAGGACACACTGCACACCATGCTGAGATATTTAAAGTTTTTGGCAAACAGCTTTTTTGGGAATCACATTGCTTGTACAAAAATGCTATTTTATAGCTGTCAAACTGTGTTGGCTTTGGCACTTCCACTAAAGAAATGACAACGAATGATGTGGCGACAGACTGGTTGTAACGTGCCTAGAGTACAATTTAACTTTGGTTCTTTGTTAAATTGTCTGTTATGTGTAGACACAACACGGGGTATTTCCTGTAGTTAGGTGGCTTTTTTATGCTCGAATGATTCAAAGGTTTGCAGTAAGTGGCTTGACAAACAAAAAAGAAATTCCTCTTAAACTGGGCAGATAAAAGGACTGGACTGAAAATGAGTAACAAAGGAAAACTAAAAGACCTTTAGAAACCTGGAAAACTAAGGCTCAAGACCAAATTTACAAGAAAGTTTGGCTCCTTGGAAACAAAATACGACAACATGAGGGATGGCTCAAGATTTTTGCACAACACTGCGCAACTGCGGGTTTTTTGTACAAACGGTAAAGATAACGCTTGCCTTTGCGCACTCTAAATGGAATTTCTCCAGCATTCCCTGTATTTGGAAAGTGGTGCGCTTAAAAAAACAATTAATAAACAGCATACATTGCCTTGTATGTAAAGTTTAGGTAAATATAAAATGTTACTTTCTGCTTGTAAGAAAGAATAAAATGGCCAGAAAGGAAGGAAACTGAGGGTGAGGGCACAAGACTGAAACACTCAAACGGCATGTTTCCATTTTAGCTAGGCAGGGAGAGTGGCTTTCCCACAACCATGCATCAGCCCAGTTAAGAGGTTAGGTCTGGCAAGTCATTACTGTCAGAGCTAATGTAGAGAGATGAGGAGAGGGACCAGGGAGGTAAGCACTCACTAATGAATGAACACACTGCTAAGTTCAACAATTACACGCTCATGTAAATGTAAGAATAACACACCAACACAGGCACATTGCTGCTGAACTGCCTAAACCTAACGGAGCTTGAGAACAAAGAGGAAGTCTCTCCAGATAATTGAGGCTTGGAGTATCTTTTGCAGGCATTGCAAATTCTTTTGTTTTACTGGAAACTAAAATTATAAAATGTATTTTGAGGCAGAAATAAAGCAAAAAGTCAAGAATATGCCGCCTAGGAAGCATTTCATGAAGTTTCTATGGATTTTAAAGAGCTCAAATAGATTTATAGTCTTTTTTTTAAAAGAAAAGTGGGCCAACAAACTATAGTGTGCGTTTCACCAGTTAAAAGATAAAGGTGCATGACCTGGTTGGATCAAGTGCTACATCTCTTGAAGTAATAATTTATTTGATCTTATTGAAGACTTTGCTTATATGGCCACCTTGGATAAGTAATCATATTTTCTGTAAAAGACTTCATTTATTGTATCGGCGTGAAATCCATTATGTGCTTATTGCCACATTCCTTTGAAAACATGCCATTGTTATAGCATGATATAGCATTTTTACACCTGAAAACACTATCCAACTTAAAATGACATTTCAAAGCATAACTTAATTCATATTTTTATGATCAAATGTGTTTGCTGTTTTGCCTCAACCTCAGAGAGGTATAACATAGAAACGATTTATTAAATTTTAGTGCAAATCCACATTACTGTAAAACTGTGAGGTAAGGCACTGGCCTTGATGGAGCACTGCACTCAATGTCTCTACCTTTATTTTCACACTAATGGTCCAGATACACACAGTTGCATTGATGGCTTTATAGAGTGATATACTGTGCATCTACAGATAAATATATGTGGCTCCAGTGATTAATACAAAAAATGAAAGATCGCCTGTTTTGAGACACAAATACAGCCTCAGAGTGTCACATGCTAGTGTAAAAACTAGTGCTGGTCCTTAGCCCGGATAAATGAGAGGGTTGCATCATGTCTTTAATACACATTTTGAAAGGCATCTAAATTTGTGCCAAATCAAATGCGTGGATTCATTGGTTGTGGCAACTCCTTGGGAATAAAGGAGCAGCAGAAAGCACCTTTTTATCTTCAGATAAATATATACAAATAAAGTCAATTTGCATGTGTATGTGTGGAATAGACACAGGTGTATGCACGCAGTCTCACCGTGCCTCTCTTATCACTCCTGCCGCTGTACAGTACACCTCTCTTGGCTCTCTTCCAACCCACTAAGCTGCGGTGGGATAAGCTTATAAAAATGACAACACAATTATATATTACCAAATGCCCCCAAAAAATCAAAGTCTCAGCTTAAAGATAGCAAATGGGCTGATGTTGTATGGTGACAAATGTGTGCATGGACACGCACTGATTACACACATTCACAAACTTTAATTAAAAGAAAAATAAGCAGCAGCATGCAACTGAATGCATGTTTCCCTTAGCAAACCAAACATCACACAACCATATATTTATGATATATTTACTGCTGGAAGACAAGGTTGGCATGTAAAAAGGATTTGAGGATGTGATTGCTGCTTTTCAAACAAACACAACAAACCCAAACGCTTTAATCAGTCCCAGCAGTCTAACACATGCTTGTTCAACCTTATTCGTTTAGTCCCTGTCGTGCAGGACTCTGGAAAGAGACTGTAGACCACCAACACTGACAACCGCTCTCTTGGCAGTCTCAGCTGTTCACCAATCAAGGGTGTTTACGCCGCCTGCCTTATGATGTCATTCTGGCTTAGAATGCCAAACGAATAACCACCATAGACCCTGGAATGCGCATTTGTGTCTATGTGGATATGTGCTATGTGAACTCCACGTCAGAGTAAATCGGTCTTAATGAGTCTCGAGTTGGAATGAGCGATAATGTGCAGGAAAAGGTCAAAGCCAGAGATGTTGGGTTTCATTTTTTCCTTTATTTTTTGGGATTTTTTTTTTCTTCGTGTACAGGCATCCACTCTTCAAAGTCTAGAATATAATCAGGTTGCTGTAGGAATGCAGGGAAGGAAGGATATGACTGTAAGTCTGCAACAGAAGGAGGATTGACAGCGAGCAGGCAGACTAAGATAAAAGTAAAACAAAGGAGCAGTGTCACCAGAACTTTTTTTGTCAGTACTTCCTATCTCATCTTTCAAAGAAAAGGTTCATGATTACATTTCAACTAAAGCATATTTTTTGTGTCTGCATGAGACGATAAGCATAAGCATAGGATAAGCAAATATGACATGTTAATCGAATACTACTATACAGCAGGGTCCCTACACAAAGTCTCTACAACAGGGCATTGCTAGGGAATTTATCTTAATAGGTTTTGGCTTGCCTTATGTTGGATTATCCTCTTTTCACATTGTCTGTATTCATTTATAAATATATGCAACTGTGCACTTGAATATTGCTTTAAGCACTAAATTGAAAATATGCACCTCTATACATTTGTATAGAGACGGAGAGCAAGCTTTGGTCTCAGAGCTTTTCAGTCATGTTACTCGCTTGACCACAGTTTAAAGTTCAATTGAGATTTTGCAAACATACACAGAAGAGTTGGACCTATATCAAATTCAATGTAGTATTCATCTTGCCATGTAGTTTGCTGCAAATAGCGTCCCCCCGATATGTGATCCTTCCACTCACCTTGGTGAAAGATGATGTTTCCTATCAGAACTATCTCAGTGAAACTTGCTGTCATTAAAGAGATATTTGGACCACTTTTATTCTGTTCATGTTCCTCTGCAAGTTTTAGTTTAGCCTTTTGATTCTATCTGTTGGTGACTTGGTCACTGCAGAATGGGGTTTCAGTCTGCAGGCAAGTACTTTGCCTCAGTTTGTAGTGTATTAGCAAGCAATTCATGCTACAGTATTAAAAACAGATCATAAAATTCTGACATGGCACCCCTTTTAAAAAGCGCGTTGTCATTATTTCATTAGTGTTTATGTTGATCTAGTAGGTGAATTTTGTTGTCTTTTCAGAAAGGCCCAAATTTTAATAACTTGCAATGTGTTATCTGCTGTTCCTGGGGTTAAAAAATGCTTATCTAAGCCAAAAGTCTTCTTGTTAGGATAATTTTGCATTTTATACTTGCCTATTAGTTGGGCTAAATCTTATGAGAAATAGGACATTTGTGTCCTTGTGCATGAACTGCTTGAACTACTATCAGACAATTGAAATAAACCACAGAAAACCTGATGATGAGCCATCGCCATTATGTCTGCTTATGAATGCCTTTGTGAATACAAAAGCAACATTAAAATGATTTGAAGGGAGGATTGTGGGATCGAAATCAAATGCGTGCCCCAGTCTATGAGGAGAAACAAATAGATACTGTGGCGCGGTGGAACCTTAAATGAAATCAATCGGGTGAAATAGTCCAAATATACATCATTTGCCTATATCTGGATGAAGGAGAGGCTGGAAGAAAAACGAGGGTAGAGATAGCCCAGTTGGTGCTTCATCCATCATCTGTTTGGATTGGATGCCAACTTGATACTGGGAACATTCACTGATTAATATTCAGTACAGAGTGGAAGCCGCATAGTGATGTTGGATGAATTAGCCAGCTTTCCTCTGAGATTTTCTGATTTACTGCTATCTAAACAGCTGAAGATTTCCGTGGAAGCTTTTAAGAACTGAAAATCAGGATCATTGTGCAAAGGTTTATCACTGCACTTTATACCAAAACGACTTAGAACTGTTTAGTTCCAGGTTGCTGTCTAAACATGCATTATGAGGTTAATGATTTGTGCATTGAGCATCACAGATGCGGGTTTGAATTCGCAAAAAAACCTCCAGAAGCTGCAATGTCAGCAGAGCGGTGGTTAGACTGACCAAAGGGGGTCAGCATTTCTGTCACATTTGCGTCACCGACAGCCGCCATGGGTGACCACTGCTCAGCAGAAATGTCACAATGCCACTGAAAGTGGCTTAGCAGACTGTCTCACTTTCTCCTCCTACAAGCGCTCACACGGAGTCCTCTCACTCTAATTTTTTTCTATTTCTCCTTCTCTTTTTAATACTCATTTGTATACCGTCAGGCATTTGGTATCATTTTGCAGCTATTCTATAGTAGAGCAGTAGCCTCAGACTAGTGACGGAAGACCTTGGGTGTCAGCCCTGGCATCAACAGGGTACATTTGTTTGCCTTGTGTTGTCACTATTTGGCTGTGCTGTTAGCCAGTAACGTCTGTGCAGTGTGGAGCTTGAAATCGTGTTATTGTATGTGACATTTGTGTGCTCGTGGCGAGTCAGAATGTGTCATGCATTTCATTACTATGTAAACACACTTTTCAGGGGGCTTTTTGGACACCTGCACTAAATTGTTCCACAATCATTTTGAGTGGTTGACCTTTTGTGCACAAATAGAGCAGAGAAATAAATGCAGATTGATATGCTGTAAGTCTTGCAAATAATTATCATCTAAAGTCATCTTTGTTTTTTTTTAAATGTTTTAAAAATCTTCATGACTTTTAACTCCTCACACACCATGTATTACATTTCATTCAGGTGAGAACAGAATTCGGAGGTGAAAACTGACTCAGTTGCTTCGGAGTAAACATAATGATCAGATTGAGTATTTTTTTCTTAATTCAACAGACTAATAATTATATATAGTAATGTTTTCTATCCAACAGCCAACAATGACTTCAACATTTAGACACAACGTACACAGACTCAGGATATGCTGGGTGCAGGAGGCAAACTGGCATGCTAAAAGGGACAATTTTGAGTAAGTCGTAGCGTATTGACTCTGCCTTCTTTTGCCATATTCTAAACACATACAGCTGGCATCTCAGTTTTCAATCCCCATTTGCAGTAAATACATTGAAAAGCAGATGGAGATATGACTCGCTAAATTGGACTAGGCTGTCCAAATATTATGTGACCTCACACAAGCTTTTAGGGGTCATTCTAACTTCCTTTAAATGTTGTTTTAGGCAACTTTGCACCCATCTCCCACATATGGCCAGACACATGCATGCAAACACACAAGAACGTGTGCTAGAAAAGAGTTGTGTTGCTACACTGTACTCAGTCTCTCATAAGCTCTCCTAATCTTTCTTCTTAATCTCTGTGAGACACACAGTAATCTTTATCTGCAGTGAAATAGTTTTTAGCTGATTTCAGCTTCATTCCTGTTATTCCCTGGTGTCTCTATCTCATATAAACTTCCTACTACAGGAAAGGGTCAGGAGTGTCACAGCACAG
Source organism: Aulonocara stuartgranti (assembly GCF_965226115.1). Taxonomy (NCBI): domain Eukaryota; kingdom Metazoa; phylum Chordata; class Actinopteri; order Cichliformes; family Cichlidae; genus Aulonocara; species Aulonocara stuartgranti. The sequence goes on along the minus strand of NC_138948.1, from coordinate 14,195,703 downwards.
TATCGTGGCTCAACAAATCGCTGATGGTCTTGTTACACCATAGAAGACAATCTGTTGTGCGGAGAAAATAACACATGCTTTCCACCTGTTTTTTTTCCCCACCATGATTTATTTTTTAACAAAAGGTTAAGGTCATGTGTTTACAAAGGTGAGTTGTTAAAATGTTGGACCTAGCAGGGTAAAATCTGTGAAATCTCACAAAACTAGCTTGGACATTCTTTTTGACAGCAGCCCCTGAGCAAGGCATTTAACCTTCCGACTATAACAGAGGTGCTCTCTTACCACTAGCTGTTAGATTCTTATTATACTAGGGTGCCCAGTGTGAAAGTGTGGCACTACATGAGTGTCTAGCAAGGTGAGGCTTCAAAAAGAACAGGCATGCTGAGCTGGCTTTCTTGGACAGATAAAAGCACCTGCAGATGGTTTCAGTAAAGAAAGATTTGAGCTGCACTGCATGAATGAAAGAATCTTTTAGAAAACTGAAAAACAGATGTCGATAAAGACATTGATTTTTCTTTCTTTAATGAACCCAGAGAATCACTGACTTAATACTCCATGTAAGATTTTGCCAAGTCCTTATCATAAAGACTTGGGGAAGGTTGAAGCCTTCCTCTGTATTTATTTGTTCCAAAAGCTTTTGAATGCAGAGAGGAAGAGTGGCAGCTCTCGCTGTTTCGAGTGTGTTAAGGAAGTGAGCATATCTTGCTATGATGACGATAGTGAGGCGTCGCTTTTCTCTGCGTGTTTGTCTATATCCCCCGCAGCTGTTTGTCTTCCTTATTCTATATCCACCTGCTGGTGCTTTGCACTGTCTGCCTGTCTGTTAGCTTGTTGCTTTCTTTCTGTCTACGTTTTGCTCCACATTTTTTTTCCTCTTTTGGGAAAAAAAAAGTAGACATAGTCATAAATAAGGTGTAGTTTTAAGGAGAGAAAATCGATAGCGGGACATTAGGCTTTTTATTTGGACTCTTACAAGGCCACCTACTCTGTAATGTGCTGAGAAATTAGACATACTGGAAATTCATTGAGTGCCGTGCTCGCTCTCTTTTTCATTTCCGTGTGTGTGTGTCTGTGTGTGTGTGTGTGTACAGAAACAATCTAACCTGCACTGGACATTCACCAACCTTGCTCAGTTCTAAAAACCCAGACACACATTACCAGTTTGTAAGGCATTAAATCCAGTTCATTAAAACTAGTTAAAATGACAGAAGATGTAAACACACATTTCTCATTTTCTTGCTTCTACAAGCTGAGGATTTTGTGTACAGATTTTCATTATAGTCATGCTTATACCAGTGGATCCACACATGCACACATGCTGTACTCTAAGGCTACACACCTCATACTTAAAAGATTTATTATCAGGATTAAGTTGGCTTTGCTTGTAGAAGTTAATTTGGACTTCAATTGAGAAAGTATTCTTCCTTGTTGGCTAGTAGTTTGAAAGTTAACAGTTAACCTCTGGCACAATACAAAAGGTTTACCATGTGTAACTTATGTAAGCAACCTAGTTGCATGTTTTAACCATATTTAAATGTAACCACTGTAAGACTTTTATAAAGTTAAAAAGTACAGACCAGCATTGCCCCTTGTTTTATTTTTCCATAATTCAGTCGTCTGATTTTTTGATTCATAAATTATTTTGCTGGTAAGATATCCGATAATAGGTCCAAATGGCTTGTCAGAAATTTTATAATTCATTATTGTCTTCTTTTGACAATCCACTTCTCACATAAGGGGGTAATTTATAAGCCCAGATTTGAAAGTCACACCCAAAAAATGTCTGTCTTTAGACATGGAACATCAGTTGTGCTTGCCATTCTGTCAAGGGCATTACTGAAGGATGCAATCACACAAGCAGGAAATTCTGAGTGAAATGAGTTATAATCTGCAGAGCACTATAAATCATATCCCCCTAAACTTCGCTGCGCCTCAGCTTTGCACACACAGTCTGCAAAACACTGCTACAGCCCTGAATTCTGGAGCACATGGGTGGGCCTGTGCATTGTGACACAAACAACACTGGCTGCATTCACACATGTACACAAGCTTGCCTATATTTTGTGAAACGTAGTGTGCATAAGTAGCAAAAGGTTCAACCACTGTGGCTAAATTGTTCTCAGAATAAAGTAATTACTAACTTGCAGTAACTTAAGCAATTGACTCTGTTTCCTGTTGCCATTTGCGCACTATTTGAAACGGTGAAGGGAAAGTCAATTTTAGAGAAACCATTAAAAGACTGATCACTGATTAGAGTCAATAACACATCTGCATGGTCTCTCGTTTGAAGGGCTTATTGAACGCCTTGTTGGGAAAAGTTGGTGAGCAGTGCTTTCTTTTTTTCTTTAAAGAGTAGCTAAGGCTATATCTTCTCTCCACTTTTTCTCCTCTGTGCTGAATGTCGGCCGTAAAATGAGTGTTTTGTGGGTTTTCATGTAATGATAGAGATTTTTGCAATTACTATTTATGGTGGTGGTGAGTGTAATTGCTTTTCTCAGCTGATATCGTGATCATTATCATCACTCCTCTGTCATTCATACCAGCTATGAATATATATTAGGCTGATCTACTCTATGGGTCTAATTGGAAAAGCATCTATGTGACCAGGACTGAAGAAACTAGGGAGAAAGAGGGTGACTGGAGGGAATAAGTGATCGCAGTTGGTTTGCTGTGGCCTCCAATTTCATCTCAGTGTTTATTATTTTTCACGCAACAGTAAAATTCAAGCCCATTTAGGTAGTGTAATAAAAGTAAATTAGTAGAAGTTGTGGATACTTCATTATGTTGCAGGGGGTCTACCGAGGCACAGGTGGCATTTTTTTATTCAGCCCCCCAAAAGCCATTGATTTACTAAATGTGTCAGAGCTGAGATGCCACATACTGCTTTAGTAATGGTGTTTCTTAAACCTAATACTGTACGTGCTAAACATTCCCAATCATAAATCATACTTGGTGACTCCACTATTTTTGTTTTGATCTAATTTCCATGGATCAGTAAGAATGTAATTTTTTCTCACCATAATGCTACTGTTTGCTTTCACAGTCGTAACACTGGGAATATTTGACTAAATTTCAACAGTAATTGGTTTCATATGCTTTATAGGATAATTTCTTTGCTCTCATAATTATCTGTAATTATATTTAATGGATTCTCTAAAAACCTGATCATAGAAAATTAATGAAGTGAATAGTGTTTGTGATGAGAATGTTAACTCTGTCATTGTATAATGCAAATTTTAAACGGTATGTGGGGTGTTGGTCACTCTCGAGACAGTTATTGTAATTTGTGGAAGATTTTAAATCAAATCGTAATTGAAGTGGAGATCTTTCAGCTTTACTTCAACATGTTTTACTGCCAAGCAGTTTCATGGACAGGTGAGGCCTGTCCCCCTGTTAATTCAAGGCAGACATAATATCTGGAGTTAATTCAAAGTGTTGATTTTGTATTTTCACTGTAACTTTAGGAGTGGCCACATTATCAATCTAGTGCATTTTTTAAAAGAATCAATCCATTTGGCAGCTCAGCAACAGGAAGGGGCCTGAGGGATCACACAAGACCAAAATGCATGTTCACAGAATTATTTCCATGGTTAAGAAAAACCCCTTAACAATATCTAATGAAGTCAAGAGCACCCTGGAGGAGGTGTCCGTAACCATTGTCAAACTTTACAATTAGAAGATGCCTTCATTTCCATAAGATGAAAACCACTGGTTACACTGAAGAACAAGAAAGACATATTAGACTTTGTCAGAAAATGTCTAAAAAAGTCTGCATAGTTCTGAAACAACAACAAAAAAAGTGAAAAAAATCCAATCAACACCAATATTAACCTGTATGTGAAGTATGAAAAAGAGATAAATGCCTCGCGATCCAAAACATAATACATTATCTGCCAAACACACTGTTACAAAAAACATCGTAAAACAACGGGAATCTTCCGGCAGCTGGGGCGCCAAATTAAGACCGTGAAATAACAGAAAATAACTGTCCCATAAAAATATGGTTATTTCCAGTAATGAAAATACAATTAGTTGCGCTAATTTGACATGGGATCTCGCCTTTTTCAAGTGCCGCTAAACATTAAATCAGGAACATGTTAATGTGATAAAACAATGAAATCATCTATAAATAGGAAAAAAAAAACATCTTAAAAAAACAGTAATATTCCGGCAGCTGGGGTGCCAAAATACGAGCGTAAAATAACAGAAAATAACTGTCCCATAAAAATACGGTTATTTTCAGTAATGAAAATAGAGTTTGTTGCGCTAATTTGACATGGGATTCTGCCTTTTCCAAGTGCTTTTAGACATTAAATTAGGAACATTTTTACGTGATCAAACAATGAAATTACCTATAAACAAGGTCAATGAATGTAGAAATATGAATCATAATACGTAAATGTACAGAAATATACAGTTAACAGTTGGTTTGAATAATAATTGATTGCATGCCCTGGGACAGACTGAGAGAGGTGAGGCTGCCATATCGCACCATCGGCCCCTTTGGCCATCACTAGTAGGCGGTAGGTCCTGACCACGGACACAACGACGGAGAGTGTCCGAGCCGGGGCTCGAACCGGCAATCTTCTGATCACAAGGCGAACTGCCAACTCTTGAGCGACGAACGGCCTAACTAGCAGCGATAATAATACTTATGTGATGTAACACAAGCTTATAGGGATCATGTTATATACTTTTCCATAGCATTACATTTGAATTCGATCTTTCAAATAACGGACAGATATTTGTGAAATCATGATACATTTGTGAATGTATTTTAACAATCTAAATATGCATATGTACAGACAGATACATTTAATAATCATGACAATTATGTTGTATTACATTACAGTGATTTAACGTTAATTTACATTCAAAATGTGAAGTCAAAGTCAATTTACGTAACTTTAATGATATTCTAGAAGAACAGAACATTACTGTAAAATGCACAGTAAAATACCTTCATATTAGGGTTTTTTTCCTACGGTCGCAGCGTTACCCGCAACCTTGTTGTTAGTTCACATTCATTGGCCGATGCTTAGCGTCATGTTATTTATATTAATTGCAATTCCTACCTCTACATTTCTTTTTCAAAATATATAATTAGCACAGCGTGTCCGTGCAATGTTTTACATTGTGGCATGCAGAGAAATCTTAACAAAGAAGCTCACAGAGAGAGATTGAGCTTGTTATTTAACCCCAAGCTGATAGGGGGAGCTCCTTATTAAAACACTTGCCGTGCTACAATGTGCCTCAAGGTTCAACAACAGCACAACAGAAGTCACTCATGGTACAGCACTCTCTCTACAAAACAACAACTGTCAGTGACGCTGCACCACGGCGTAAACACAACATTCAAGATAACAGTTAAAAGTAACGTAACCATAAACAATAGAACAAGAACATCTAAACAGCAGCACATGTCCCAAGGCATGATGGGAGACATTCCTGGATGTATTTTTACGATCTAAATATGCATATGTACAACAAAATATATTTAACAAACAAGTAAATTGTGTTTTATTACATTTACAGTGATGTTATGTTATTTTACATTTGACGTGTCAGATCACAGTCTACTTATGTAAATGTAATGATATTCTAGAAAAACAGTACACAACTGTAAACTACACAGTAAAATACTTTGACATTACTATTTTTTGGAACAGTGCATGATGAAGCCAATGTTATGACACGGGCATGTATAGCTACCAGTGGAACCAGAGCAGTATTGTTTATTGATGATGTGACTGCTGATAAAAGTAGCAGGATGAATTCAGGAGGCATGCATAGCGTAAATGGATACTGACCCAAACCATACTGCCAAAGCAATTCACGAGTTTCTCATAGCAAAGAATGGCCAAATCATTCTCCTGATCTCAACCCAATAAAGTATGCTTTGTAGTTATTAAAAACACTGAATGCAGAAAATCCCACAGACGAGCAAAGTGAAGGCCTGGCAGATTATCCCACGGTAGGAAAAGCATTTAGCGATGTGTTGGGTGTTAGCGTCTAGTCCTCAGCTAGTCATTGCCTACCTGTGGGTAGACAATACTGTGACTGTACTGTGTGTAAAAATGGCTGTAATTAAAACAGTTAATATAAAATTGCAACATCATTCAGCAGTGCTGGTTTCATACCACAACAACTTTTATGCTCGTTTTGAGCGAGGGAACCCCACAACCACAACCAAAGCAGACATGACGCCAGACCACCAACCTCTGACTCTCTCCCCCACCGATGTAGGAGCGGTGCTGAGCAGGATCAATGTCCACAAGGCTGCAGGTCCTGATGGCATCCCCGGGCGTGTTCTCAGAGCGTGTTCTGGGGAGCTTGCAGGAGTGCTCACAGACATATTCAATCTGTCCTTGGCCCACGCTGTGGTACCGGCCTGCTTCAAATCCACCTCCATCGTCCCGATACCCAAAAACTCCAACCCATCTTGCCTCAATGACTACCGCCCAGTAGCACTCACCCCCATCATCACTAAGTGCTTAGAGCAGCTGGTCCTAGCACACTTCAAATCCTGTCTCCCCCCCACCCTGGACCCCCACCAATTCGCATACCGCCAGAACAGGAGCACAGAGGATGCAGTCTCCATCGCACTGCACTCTGTCCTCTCACACCTGGACAACAACAACACCTACGCCAGAATGCTGTTTATAGACTTCAGTTCAGCATTCAATACAATCCACCCCTCACAACTCATCAGGAAACTGACAGACCTGGGCATCAGTTCCCTCATCTGCAAATGGTTACTGGACTTCCTGACCAACCGCCCCCAACATGTCCGGCTGGATAACCGCTGCTCATCTACCATCACAATGAACACCGGTGTACCACAAGGCTGTGTGATGAGCCCTTTCCTCTACTCCCTCTTCACCCACGACTGCAGACCTGCTGATGGTTCCAACACCATCATTAAGTTTGCAGATGACACCACGGTGATGAGGCCGCCTACAGGGAGGAGGTGGATCGTCTGGCTGAGTGGTGCGACACAAACAACCTGCTGCTTAACACCGAGAAGACCAAGGAGCTCATCGTGGACTACAGGAGGAATGCTGACCCACATCCACCCATCCACATTAAGGGGACGGCTGTGGAGCGTGTGAGCAGCTTCAAGTTCCTGGGAGTTCACATCTCCGAGGATCTCACCTGGACGACCAACTGCTCCAAGCTGGTCAAGAAGGCTCACCAGCGCCTCTTCTTCTTGAGGACTCTGAGGAAGAACCACCTGTCCTCAGACATCCTGGTGAACTTCTATCGTTGCACCATCGAGAGCATCCTGACCAACTGTATAACAGTCTGGTACGGGAACTGCTCTGCCTCGGACCGGAAGGCGTTGCAGAGGGTCGTGAAAACTGCCCAGCGCATCGCCGGAGCACCACTTCCTGCCATAAAAGACATCTACAGGAAGCGGTGTCTGAAAAGGGCTGGGAAAATCATCAAAGACCCCAGTCACCCATCACATGGACTCTTCACCCTCCTGCCCTCTGGGAGGCGCCACAGGAGCCTCCGGACTAAGACCACCAGGTACCAGAACAGCTTCTTCCCCACAGCTGTCAGACTCCTGAATTCTGCCTCCTGACATCTGACCCACGTTAAACTCATGGACTGAACATACACACCCCCACAATGGACAACTGTACCCTCAAACACGCAATAATAACATGGAGTGAACCACCACTCACAACCACTAGCACTTTATATAGCCTCTGTAGAAACTATCTACACCCTCACTTATCTTAACTGCACTACTGTATAGCTCTGTGTAAATAATCATTCTGTACATTCAATAATCTTTAATCCTACAACTGTTTACAACTTGCATAGTTCCCATTTCTGTATAGCTGTATATCTCAGATTTCTGTAAAGTTATTTATTTCATATTCTGTATAGTTTTTCATATTTATATCCTGTTCATAGCTTGTACTCACTACAGCCTGTACATACTTAGTTATAGAATATTCACAACATACTTCATACCGTGTACATTATAACATACCATAATAGACCCATTTCTGTAATATACTTACATATCTATACTATTGCTAATATATATTGTAATATACCTATATCACTAAAGCACTTCTGGATGGATGCAAACTGCATTTCGTTGCCCTGTACCTGTGCATGTGCAATGACAATAAAGTTGAATTCTATTCTATTCTATTCTATTCTAATACCATAAGCCATTTAGACGTATCTCTGAACTTTTCTAGACATTACCTGAAAGAGCAATATGATGTTTGACAACACAAATGTATAAAACGATTGGACCAGACACAAAAAAGACTTTATCCTGCTAACGCCACTAATACAAGATTTGTAGAACTCAATGTCAAAACAATATATGTAATCACTGTGCTAATTGAAATTAAACTAGGTAGTGACTGAAAGCAAAATAAATGTAATAATAGTAATAATAAAACAAAACTAAGCATAAAAATAATTTACTGCAAACTAAAGTGTACAAAAAAAACCAAACAAACCCCAATCTTGTCAATGAAAGTATATTATTATTTTATAAGTATTCTACATCTTCAAATTAATAGAAACTTCACAATTAATTGACATCATATCTGGCTATGATAACCAGAATCAGAATCATTTTCACAAGTAAAACGAAATCAGTGCATCATCCCTAACAATATGAAAATATAAATAAAACAATAAAACATATATGAGTTTTCATTTTCAATAAAAAGTAAACTTTTTAAGTCTGTCTGACATAGGTAACGGATTACACGTATGTCAGTGTTGATCTAAAATAGTAGGTATGCTTCGAAAAACACAATATGACATATGCATGTGTAATTTACATGCATTATCATGAATGTGGTTCTTAAAATGTTATGAGACGTTTGTCTAGACATAAACACAAAACAAGAAAAATGTTAGAATTTCGACAGAGTTTATAGTTGAATTCTATAATGTACAACAGCACCAATTAGACCTCCTGCTGCGGATTTAATATGAACCCCTAATTGAAAATGGGAGTTGGCTGTCAGTGGTTAGACAAGTGGTGTTAAAATGAACATTGTTGGCCCTTTTGCTTAGAAGGAAAAAAGTACATCGAAGGACACACACACATTTATGCATATGTTGGACATGGCTCATTCAGTGAGTTATATCCACACACAACACACGGAATTATCAGTAAGGCCAACCACTCCCACATAAATCCTTAATCACGTCCAGTACTCTGTTTTATGACTTATGCCCAGATCCACTGCGCTGCACAACAAGCACTTTTACTTTTCCAAGAACAAAATATTCAGGCTTTTATTTGAACTTTTACAAGGCACGACAACAAATTAGGTTTTATTACTGAAACAGAACCCAGACAAGTTTGGAAAATCCAGCCTAGGGAGCCTTTTGTTTTGCCAAGAGACACTGGATGCAGGATTATTCTGGTGATCACACGTACTGTTAATCCAAGAAACCTAATTACTAATATTCATGGCCCTAAACAGAGTCACTAAAGAAGATTGGAGTTGTGGGATAAGCACTGAGGCTTCCTGCTGGGCCTGCTGTAAATGTGTAATTAACATATGTATACTCATTATCTGGAGTTGGAGAAGTCCTTTGCTCTGTTTATTTATTGGAAACGTTCTGCTTTTCTTAAATGGAACACTTAAGAAAAAGCAGCATGGTATTACTGCTGAATTTTCTCTTCATCTACATATTTTATTTGGTAAGAAATGGACTTTGCCAGTACATTTTTGGTGAAATGAAAGCCCAGTAATTGCTGGCCATTTAAGAGAAAGAGAGAAATATAAACTTGTATTTCACTGTGGAGCAGGCAGAGCTGGTGTCCGTGATGGCTGTGCTTATGAAAGAAAAACATTGATTGTCATTATCCTATCCATAGTCCCATGGGACTCTTCAGTGATACAGAGGACCATTTAAGAGCAGCACTGAGGGGACTTAGAGAAAAGGCTTCCGGTAAGATTCTGCTAATAGTCTTCTTACCAAAACCCTCACTTTGAAAAATTGATATCGTTAAGTACGGCAGATGTAAATGTGTGCTGTGGGCTCACGCACACGAGTGACATAAACTGACGTAAGTTGGTAAAAAGTTTGTGTATTACCCGAGCCTAACATAAGTTGTGATGTTATCACACAAGATAGAGAGAAAAACGAAAAAGTTCATTCTTCTTTTTAAGGTCTCTGTCTCGTAGCTCATACATCAGCAAACCATGGCATGTCAGACATCAGAGGCTGTTTTTCCCCAGATGGAAACTTGTGGAGGAAGTGAGCAACTTTGGTGGCTTGGCAGTAACACACCAATAGAGTCTGGTCACGTCCTTATCCAGAACTCCATGCAAAAGCCCTGATGTCTCTTCCAGATGTAAAGCCGTAATGCAAAGCCCAACACCAGATAAGGGTCAAAAGGGGACTCTCATCGATCAGTTCCAGACTAGAAGTGACTGCCCGGGTCAGGAGAGCATCTCATTATCTGTGATGCAAAACAGCTGAAGACCCAAGACCTTCTCACCTGAGGGATCAACATGGCAGATGACCCATTAAAGCCTACGATACAATGCTAGGTGATAACGTGTTTGAGAGGTATTCTAACAGCTCCCTTATATTTAGTTGTTCAAACTTTAAGTTTTTAACCTCATTGAAATTATCTGTAAAAATGTATCTCTGTTGGTTAGGTCCACTGTAGGGACTGGAAAGTAAAACAAGCAAATATATCATATCTGATCATTTTGAAACTGCCATTTTTGTCATTGTTATTACAATAAGGAAATTCAATACTGTTAAATATTGTAAAAACAAAATGTGAATGAATCTGAATTACAATAAAAGTGTTAATTCAGAATTAATTGGTTAATTAAAATCAGTCTATTTTATTAATAATTATCAAAAGATAATCAACTAAAATTTTTTCACTCATTTCGTCTGAAAAATCACTGCCTGATTAATCAATAGCTACAGCCTAGTCTGAATCAATCAAAATCAAAATAGTCTTAATATCCACAATGTCAGATATCATGAAATTAAAATACTTCTCACAAACACAAATGCGCATGTCATTACTCCATAATGTTTACAGTGTATTCCAATTTTTCAGTAGGGTTTTCAATTAGGGTCTGAAAATTGTACTGTAGTGGTCCATCTAGGGCCGTGTAATATTTCATTAAGGGCCATTAGATATGGTGCACTGGGCAGAAAAGTTCAAAGCTTTTAGCAGTTAGAGCATTAGTAAATGTGTTTTGCATGCTTGTATCTCAGTAATCATTATAATGCATCCTTGACATCCATCACCGGAATATAGAATTCCATTGCTTCAATATTAATCAGAGCTCGCCGGATCCATTTGGGTTTCATACAAGCATATGAAGTTTAACGTCAAACCCCTAACCTCTTTTCTGCAGCGATCGAGTTAAGTGGTACCAAATTAATTTTGTTTTTCTTTCTGTGGGAGCCCCCTCGGTGGAATAACAGAGGTATGCGACCTTCCTTCGGTAGTCTGCCGGTAGTGTGCCTCTTATCTTCTGCCCAAAATGCAAAGTACAAAAGATGCAGTTCTAAGATCCTAAGTAATCTTGTGGTCTGTCATCTATGATATTTATTAGTGGTGGAAACATGTTTTTAGTTAATGCAGACCAGCAAAAGGTGGATCGGGGAGGTGGTGGAGAGTGAGATGAGTGGGGGCGCCCCAATTTCCATGCATTAATACCAGACAGAGGAATTGAAACATAATCCATATGCATTTTAATTTCTGCTAGGAAGTACATTAGGGAACCGAACATGCTGCCCTGTGCCCTGCCCATTTATCCGCTCAAGTATAGGGAGGGTATACACATTTCTTTGGAGCTTAATAAAAGCCACATTACTGCAGCTTAACAGATGTTGTTCTCTGGCTTGTAGTGATACATTAACCTCCTTTGTTCAGCTTATCATTGATTAAAAAGATTTGGTCACGAGAAGTCATTTACTCTGGAAATATGTCTATTTAAAAATTTCATGGCGGTACTATAGCAGACAAAAAAGCGGACAAGACATAAATCATTACCATATGGGTTGAGTTTCAGAGAAACTATGAGTGCTACATTATTGTAGTTAGAATTCATCTGGAGAATGTGCTGTGAAATAAACATACATTGTAGACTTAAATTAACCTTACAACTATGGCCTATAAAGCCAAATAGAGCATGTTCAGAAAAAACTTAACTAAGCTTCATTCAAGGGATGATGTACATTAAACACAGGAAAGGTCGTCAGCACCACATGTGGTGTCTGTTTTGGTTTTGAGATGTGGGATGAAATGGAGGGAGGCAGAAGAGAGGAAGACACACAGAGGGAGGTCCTCTGAATGTAAACCAAAGCATAAAATTCTCCCGCCTCACGGGGGAGACAAAACGTGATGTAACTTCATCAGTTCCTCTCTCTTTCCAGTAAGCAGCAAAATTCAACTATCACTCGCTTCCGCTGCACCTGCCCACCCTCTTAGATGAATTCTGATGTCAGAAAGAGGCGTGACTCCTAACTCAATCGGCTGTCCACGGGAGAATGTGGTCTCCGCACGAGGTCGGTGCCACAGGCTGCCAGCCTGCCACCTAAAATGATAATAGATGATGCTAATAGCAAGAAGGACCATAAAGCTTTATCAGATTAGAGCCCCAATGAAACCCCGACATCTTATTGGTGGCTAAACAGCACAATGGGAAAAGTCAGAGATAGCATTTTGCAAGAGTTTTACTGCTGTTTTATTGCTTACACTTGTTTATATTTCACAACCTCTCTCAGGGCTTTTGCACAGTTCTCCCTATTCTGTGTTTATTTCGCCTTTCCCTGTAGGTTCCTTTTGTTTGTATGATTACTTTGAAATGAGCACGCTTATGGGCACTCCTATTGGTTTGCATTTTTCTGCCTGTGTTGGAGTTGCCATCCAGGGAAACATAAATGGCAACCCCCAACGCTCATGTGTGTTTGATAAAAATCTTCCTGGTCTCTCTCCATTTGTCGGCAGCCGCTAACCACCTCCAGCTCTGCCTTCAGCTGCCTCCCATTTTATCATGCAGGCTCTAATCAAAGCCAGGTCTGCCACGGCACACATTCATCACGCATACACACCCACACAGAAACGCACACGCATATGCATGCATGCACTCTTACGTGTGTTTTCACACATGCAGACATACAAACGAGAGTGTGCACACGTTCAAGTCTCCCCCCGCCCTCTCATATGGTTTCAGTTGTCTTCTTGAGCTTCAGTAATCGTATTCCACAATGACCAATAAAATGTGTTGCCACGGGGACTTTTATTTATGTATGTAAAACTAGGAGAACAACACGATTTTAGCCTTTTCTGACTGAGCCAAACAATGACTGTAGCATTCGTTAACATTTCTGTAAAAGCTGCCCACAGGAAAACAGTTAGAGCGAGCAGGTTGTCCCATGTGCATTAAAAGATTATTCACAAGAAACCTGCCCAAGGTGTCAATGTAATTTTCTAGCTGTGTGTACTACATCATATATTACAATATAAATATTACTGCCGTATGTACTGAGATTTGAAACAGGGGTAGATCTGTTTTCGATTTAGAGTAATTGATGTGAACCATTTTAGTAAATCAGTGTAGTTGGCTATGATTAGACAAGCTAAATTTATAGATCAAAACTTTAATTTGTCATATATTTGCAAACGTTTATGGGGCATACATTCATAAATAAATTGTAGCAACACTTCACCGCATATGGCTTTTTGTTCTTTGAACAACAGTCTCTAAATTTATCTAGCCTAGATATTCAGATGACCAAATAGAGAACAGGCAGGTAACAGATTTTATTCCCTTCTGGGGAAAAAAAAACAACAACCCAGCACTTTCACAAACATCTGCAAACAAAGACACGCACACTCCCTTGTAGTGGAGCAAATGACAGGCTTATTCAAAACTTGGACAATTCTGAAAGACAGCTGAGCGAGAGAGTGTTTGTAAGTTACACTGTGACTGCACAGAAGGCGCAACACATGAGCAGCACACTAACAAAGCCGCAACAGCAGACCTTCGGGCACAGTAGGTCACTCGTGTTTTGGAAACACAATGACTGTTGTTCACACAACAACACGGATTTGAGACATTCGTAAAAATTCACTTGTCTGAAGTGTTTTCTCTGCAGAAAGGGATTTGTGTGCATACATACATTTGAATGTATGTTCAATGTCATTTTGCCACATATGTTAAAAATCAAAACAAAAAACAACATAAAGAAGGATATACTCTTGCATCAACTGTGGCTTGAAAAATGGTGACGTTCAATTTAGCATCACCATTTCTGCAGCTACCAACAAATCATCACTGAAATAAGAAGGACTGGGTGCAAGTCATTATAGAGAAAACAGTAAAAGTGGTTCTTACTTTTACTGTGGGCATAATTTCCTACAGACAAGTCATTTACTGCAGTTCAGCCCACAGAAGCACAGTGGACTCATTTAGATGCTGTTTTAAATTCATTTTCTTTTATTTCAATTAAAGGAGAATACCGTTAAACTGAAAAATGATGTTACAGTTTTAGGCCAGGACACATTCCTTTTTCTTGATATTGGTGACTACCAAAGAAACACGTGAATCCATCTCTAATACAGCAACTGGTTGAAATCTTCCTAAGCACAGAAATACAGAGTTTTATTGTTGAAATTCATAGATATTCCATCTTGAATATTTATGTCATAAACTCTTGTAGTCAGAGAGGTTTTACTGTTTGTGCTTATGCTCAGCACCAAAATTGTGGAAATACAAATGAGACATATTGCATTCTCAAAATGTTTTCAGACATAACTATGAGCACAGTAAAACCCATTCGTGTAAAAACCAAATAAATATGTACATATAAACACCTCTGTAGTGTATATATAAACACATGTGTCGTAATTGCTTCCAAATAAATATCCATCAACTATCTGAGATAGCGAGAGGGCAAAATAGCCTTTTGGCTGCAGGGAAGGAGGTGGTGTTTGAATAATAATAATAATAATAAGTGTTTACGAGGACGAGCCGACACTGGGGAAATCTCTCTTTGAAAGACATTAAAAGACATTCATGCTTATTTATTAGGACATGTAAGCAACAAATATTTCATTAAAATACACAGAAAGCTTTATATTTTATTTACATGCATTTACACAATTCTGTGTGGATGGTGCATGCCTGCGCGTATTTGTTGGAAGAAGAGGGCTGCTTGTATAGAGTAATCTTGCACACACACACACACACACACACACACACGCAGAGAGAAAGACTGTAAAACCAGGCCAAGGGAAAGGGAGCTCTAGCTGTTTGCTTTAGCCCAGGAAAAGTCTCCCTTTTTCGTGCCATTAATCTTATGAGAAGTTTCTTACTTCTGAGATTTTGTTCTCACAATTTTGATCTAAATTTATTCATATGAACAAACAATTTTGTGGGTTTGATTTGGGAAACAGCAAGGTGCACTGGGAACTTTCGGAGAAAAATGCTCTCAACAGTTTTTTTTTTTTAAAGTAAACAAGGCAATGAACTGTTATACCCTGTAATGAGTCACATCATATGCTTCAATAGTTTCAGTGGGACCCAGTGTCAAATATGTTTTTCAAGTAATAATTATAAAAAAAGTGTCTATTTTTCCACTGTAAATCAACAACGCTCAGGCACATGGGATGTGATGCATTTCACATTACTGGCAGAGGAAATATTTGCAGTGAAATTTTATGGTTTATCGTGTTTAAACAAAGATTCCCTCCTGAGTTTTCTTCCATTTGTGCATGCAGACAGTGAGATGCATTACTGGACTAAAGCCTATTTTATATTAAAAATAGGATGGATAAAAAAATAACTGAACAGCTTTAAATATGCAAATATACAGAAATTCTTTAATAGAAAGGCACTATTCTATTTTAAATCTTTCAGGGCCAAAATATTATAATAATTAGTATTTAAAGAAAAATTAGACAGGACCGTATGTAAGCATGCAAGTTGCGCTGGGCCAACAGTATACCTCTTGTGCATCTCCAAGGAAGCATCATAATTACATGAGTGCCTTGTCTTCAGTAAAAAACAGTGACTGTTTTCTTTTGTCCTCCTAGGATTTTTGGCTGACTGGTAGCTAAGATTGTATGTTCGTGTTATACAGTGTTATTATTACATATCTTTGCAATATTAAGATGCAGTAGAAAATGAAAGCAATAAGTCTTCTTTTTTCATTTGTGACAGTGTTCATGAAAAGTTATGACTACAAAAACGTATCTTGACCACAAAAATGCAGTGATTTAGCAGAGTAAGCGTGAGAGAGGTAGTGACCAGCTTGGCGCTGACTGTGCTCAAGGCGTCACAATGGGCTGTCTGTTTGATAACGGATCAGATTTACCTCTAAAAGACAGAATTTGACAAAAGGCTTAGCAAACAGTTCTGGGAATACAACACTGAGTAAAAGTGTAGAAGAGCAGTAAATGGATGTAGAGCACATTGTTGTGTAGACTGAAAGTGTTTTACTGAAATGTATCTTTTATTACAAGCATTATTTGAAAGAAGCCAGATGAAACCCGTTTAGAGCCAGCTGTTTATTATGAGACTCTTGAGAAAATAACAGCAGAAGAGCGCTGCATACACAGTTGTAACCTGTGGATCTGTGGTACCTATTACAGTCTCTTGTCTGCAGTCTGTGTTGCCATGTGTTCTCTTATATGTCAAATTATGTTTACCACATTTCCTTCCTTTGTACACATTAGGTTTGATCAGCTGTAAACACAATTAGCTTTTGTTTAGGCTTCAAGAGAGCATGATATTTGAATGCTAAAGTTTATTGCTTAGTTTGCCTTCTGTTACAGGTAACCTGAATGGAAAAAACAATGGGATCATTGTAATGATCTCATTTTTACTGATAGCATTGTTTTGAATTTTCCCTCTTTTCCTTTCTAAGTAATCTTCTGTTCAGTTAAAGTACAGGTGTCTCACCCCCCAAACAAAAGTATTTCCACAGTTTTGACAGAAAGTGCCATTTTCTCTTTTAAGAAATGACATGACTGCAAAATGTATTTGTTACATTTTTACCATTATGCAGGCAGGATGTTTAGTTTAAAATTCATCACTATTTCATTCTCCCCAAAAAGTTAAGATAAGATCAGATAAGATAAGATAAGACTATTGATCCCACAACGGGGAATTTTTTGCGTCACCTCAGCTCAGGTACAGATATCAGAAGGAAATACAAATAAGTACAATCAATGAAAAAAGTAAGATAATACACTATATACAATGGTAGCATACACAGTATGTGATTATGGATATTGTTGGAAATATGGAAGCCATAAACTATATAGCTTGATATAGCTATTGTACCACTACTATTCCTGTTTATAGACATGTACACACACACATGTACACACTAAATATACATATGTATACATATACAGACATATATACCTGCACATGTCCATACACATGGAAGGTCCATTATGCATGAAGTTGGGCCATTCTATAAAATGCAAATAAATACAGAAGTAAATAATTAATTACATAGTTCCTAACATCAAAATTAAGAGATGTTTTTTTGAAAACTAAATGTTCAATTTAAATGTGATCCCAGCAAAGATTTTAAACACAGCTGCATTATATGCAGTGCAACACACCAGTCACTGTTTGTCAGGCCTTTTGTTTCTTGGGTTATCTCGGTGACTCGGGGCTTAGAGTTTGTACAGATACCGTAAACTCTGAAATGTGCTATCATCCACACTACTAAACGAAACTCCAGATAAAGTTTATAATGCTCGTTGCAGTTTCCATCTCTAACACTGTTTATACAGACACCCTAGGTATGCTGGGGAAGATGAGTTTTCCTATCATAGGGTAACAGACTGTATTTACTGAAAGTCTAGCACAACCCTGCAGATGTACCAAGCCCCAAATGCAATCAGTACAAAAGCACTGATTGTTCATTTCTGCTCAGCACAAGCCCTTTTGACTCAAAGTGCTGTCTTAAGGCCACTGGCATGGCTCTCTTGGCAGTTCTAAGGTTAAAGACAGAAATTGATCTGGTTTGACTGTTACAGCTTACAGACTTTGGGCTGTCCCATATCAATAATGTGTGGTCCACAACTACAACTGGCAAAATACACCATCGACCTTTACGTTTGTTAATCTTTTACACGATTTGCTTTAGAAGGTGGATTTAATATTTGTGAAAATATATTGATACTATGTTTCCTGTACCCTTCATTTTACACACAGGCAGAGCTACAACGGGCCAAATACAGCAACGTCCTTCGGGTCAGTTCAAATCTAAAAGATCCTTTTCATGAGTTGGTTCATACGGTGGATTTAACATTCTTGAAAATATATTGATGCTGTGATGCTGTGTGTGCACCCACCGTGCACCATACTTCACCATACAAAGACTTAGAACGAATAACACCTAATAACTTTTAAAGTCATTGCATTACCTTATTTCATTAACAAGTTTTTTTTTAATTAACTAATTTAGAAGCAGGATATTCCATGCCAATTTGACATTATCCAACAGTTATTAAATTAATAGGTGCTGCAGTTCATTAATATTCTAATTAGCAGTTTCATTAACAGCTATCTGATCACAGGTTGTGTGTGCATATGACTGTTTCACTAGCTGTTTTGTACTGAGATCTATGAAGCATTTCCCCTGCCTTAGTCAAAGTAGTAGCAATTAGATGCTTTTCCTTCTTATGAGATACATAAAGAAGAATCTGTGCTGGTCCTTCATCATTCTTCTGCTTCTTTTAAGTTATTATACTTAATTGGTGCCTAATGTTCAGGATGTCTGGTGAAGTGAAGCACACCTCCCTGCAGGTTTAAGCATGTGACTTGCACAATGTACCCTTTCTCATTAACTTTGACCCACCAGAGTTTCTTACTGTAGCTAACAGGGGATTTAAGCCTTTTTGTCTCGGCATCACTTGCATATGAAACCAGAAGGCTTTTGCTGTCTTGAGTCATTTCCCTGGCTTATCTCCGATGGACACCAGTGCTGTCTTTTGGACAATTCGAAATGCTGAAATGTATTGGCTGATCATCACGGATACAGTGTTTGAATGAGACAAACTCTACTTCTACTACTGTATATCTTACTCTAACAAAATTCCACCTGTTTTCCTTTGAAGTCTTTGGATATTATTAGCTTTTTAAAGTGAAGGTTGTACACAACCTTTTGTTGGATATTTAAAATCTTGAAAGCTTGCTGTGTCAGAGGTGTTTTAACCTCTAGTTAAAAACATTGAATTTTGCAGGTAAAATATAACTGCACAATTCAAGGACATGAGCTATACTTGTGCAAACATCACCACACTTCTTTAGTATGGATTGTGCGCTAAGGATCTCCAATCTTTGCACTGGTCTATTAGTATTGACACTGAGAGTGGAAAACAAGACCCCTCACAGAATATTGATGCCAGTAAGGCAGTATACAGGATGATTTGTACTGCACATGCTTCCTCATTGATTGTTTATTACAGCTGCACACTATGAGAAGAAAAAAAAAACGACTCATCCATCACCCACCAGTAATGAGTTTTTACATACAGGCTCTGTTTAGGCCATAGGCATTTCAAATGGGCTGTCTCTAAAAAAAAGACAAAGATTGAGCAGCAATCATGGCTTATTATGTGACTACACCGAAGGACTAGAGAGTAAAGGAGGCTGATGCTGGATGGTAGACAGAGAAAGGAGGTAGTGGATGGCGTAGTGGCGAGTCTTTGTTGCAGCTGGGGACCTTTGCCTCAAGCTACTCTGTAGCCTTTCCCTACAGCTGGATCAATGATAGTGCTTTATCAAAGGGTGGCAAAGACTAATGTGCTCCTCTAAAATTGCAGACATGAATCCTGGTGTGTGCTATGTATGTACACTAATGAGCTGTGCTGCTGCATGTTGTCGTGGTGATTACCATCTCCTCTGGAGATTGATCCTATCAGGGTAAGAGCAGGAAGGAAAGAGGAAGGTGACCAACAACAGCAGCAGCAGCAGAAAAACAGCATGGCACTCTACCCTGGCATCACATCCTCATCCCATGTGCGCCTCATGTGGTAATTAAGTTGAATTACACCAGCTTTTCATTAGATGAATGTAAATCCCAGCATGGAAATGGGAATTATTCACAGCTGTTTTTTGTTCCACAGGTTTTGGCTCTTGTCGCTAAGTGGAATGCTAAAGATGGGTTATGTCCTGACAGCTAATGATAACAAAGCCAAGTACCCCTTGCCCCCTCAGGACCCACTCTTCAGCCAGATGTGTTTTGACTGAGCTAATGAAAATTTGCCAGGCAATTTTATATGTTTGACTTGATGCCTGAACCTGTAGTGTAGGTCTGAATCCATAGAGGCTCCATTAAAGTGAACACACTTCATCTCATAATCGATATCCCAATACACAAGTGAGAAATGGCATCATTTTTATTGATGAATAGCCAGGAAAGCTCTCAATAGACACTTGAAGAAAGGTTTGTCTTCATCATGTTGTGTGTACTTGTGTTTTGATGTGCTGCTGCTCGACTGCAACAAACATGACTTCAAGGGATTAGAAGGCTCCCAAATGATATCTGATGTAATTATGGAGACGCATTTAAGATAAAATATGAAAAGATAAGACTGAAATCATCTCTGTGGAGAAATCATTGAAGCAACAAGGAGACCTAGGATGCACGCATGGGAGAAAATAGCACATGAAAATAAAATACAAATTTGCTTAAATGGAGTGTAGACAACCTAGTACAATTGCTGTATGATACATTTTTATTTGTGGAAATAAAAAATAAAAAATAGGGTTTTGGCAGAATGTGGTTTACTGTAATCAAAATTTAAAAAAGTCATGCCTTCTGTTACATAAATATAAAATGTACACACAGAAATTCGCTATTTTCTGAAATTCCAACTGTCAACCGAGACACCAGAGGTTGTGCTTTTTTTGGTGTGTGTCGTATACATTGACAGTAACATGGATCGCGGTAAGGCAGAGCCGCTGAATGAAATGAGATTTGCATGTTTTGCTGTGGAGACACAACAGGCCTGTTGTACACAGTCTGTCATTTGCAATCTGGTCGATCTGCAATGAATAGCCTGTTCCGCAGGGCTGCCTCCAGAGAATGGAAGCTCATACAGTTCTAAAGCCTAAAACAACAGAGAAGAATCTCTCATATTGTATCTCTGGGTATAAATTTACATTTCTAATTTCTCTGGCGTTTAGCAGGCAGCCCCACAGGCCAATACAGATGTCTCTGGCAATGACCTAACTCTTCATTAATATGTATGCTGACAACCAACCAAAAAGAATAATAAAATTGCCCTTCTCCAGTTACAGTTTCTCTGGGCTCCCGGAGCACCAGGGAGCGTCAAAAGCTGTCCAAGTGTAGATCATGAATTCTCCTCTTCTATCATCTCCTCCTGTCTTCTTCTCGATCCTTCTGAACCAAGTGGGGTGGTCGGCTTTTCTTAAGAGACGTTTTAGAGGATACCTTACCGACTTCTCCCTTAATGTAATTATTTAAGTATCAGAGCTCACATCATACCATGTCAGAGAGGAAACTTCTTTTGTTGGAAAGGAGGAAACAGTGATGTGATTGTTCAGGGTTTTTCTTTTTTTCTCTTTTTTTCTTCAGTCACATCTTAGACAAGTTAACCTCTTTAATTAAGAGTACTTAGCTGTGTGGGCCCGGATGGGGCAGGAAGCGATTGTTGAGACCCTGCCAAGCTGGATCGGGTTTCTCGGCAGCCCATGCTTCCAGCCAAGGCTGAATGGGAGGCTGGCTTGTCAGCAGATGCTGTGCTTAGGGATCAGTGTCTCTCTGTTGGGTTACAAGAGTCCTTTTCCTTAAGACAAGAGAGAGAAAAAAACCCGAGAGGACGAGTAAAGGGTGTAGTGGCGAAACAAGGATGAGGGGAAACTTGTATTGTGAGATATGTGCTCTGATGTTAGAAACTGTATACTTGGCATAGGCTGTCAGTTTGTTTCTGGCCCAGTGAGCATGTCAGCACAGCATTGTCCTCTGTGGGGATATCATCAGTAGCAGTGCAGTATATCAAAAATCTTCTTAAGAATACGACACAAGCCAGTCACTTTGCCTGAGAGAAGGAATTTGCCTTAAATGCTTCAGTGTTCTACAGCAGTGGGAGAACACGGTTTATTACTACTTACATGTAGTCTAGGAAAAAAAATCAAAGAAAACAAGCTCTGTTACAGAAATTTGATGTTCTACTTTAACACTGTGGTATGCTGTGACTAATACGTGTTGAATCAGGCGCACTTACATGACTGCCAAAAATAAATATGAATACTCTGCTTGTATAAAAGATAAGTGTAGCACTGTTTTGAATTTTTCAGTCCCATATAATGAATCGCAGTTCTGAATCTTCTGTTCCTGCAATAATAGCTTCCAGTCTGCTCCGTTGGCATGGTAATTTCATCCAGCGCGTAAACCCAAAATGAATACATACGTCATGTGGTTTACATGCTGTATCTGTATTAGTTTCACCAGTGTTCCAAGAATGACGCCTCTAATTTCACTTTTTGATTTCCTAAATATCCTTTATGCGTGTGGTGACATGCGATGTTCTAAAGGGACAACCCAATAATCTCCAAGTTTATTGGTCTGTGTGCCAGACGCAGGAGTTTGAAGACTGAATTTTTCCAGCGGACAAAGAGACACAGGAAAATATGGTTACAGCTAAAGAAGCAAACATGTAACAGCTGGTGGGGGGAAAAAATCTGTCTATGCTTTTTGTGTTTTGATGCTAAGATATATAGCATAAAACCACAAAAAGCATAGATTACTGTATGAGTGTGTGAGCACAATAAAAAAAGAACCCCAATATATTTCTATTAAAATGTCTTACATAAAATTTCTAATTAAATGAAGTAATCAACACACAGATGGTCTTCCCTAGATGCCCCAAACTGACAATATGCCTTGTCCATTATCTCCTCAGTGTGACTTCTTCTTTACATCCAAGTTGAACCTGGCTGTCCTCTAAGTGTATCAGTGTAACAGAAGCACACCCATATAGAGTTTCCCTGTCATGAACTAACATATACACACCGGGGTCTACGAGAGTTCAAAGTTCTTGGGTGTCCTGGGGGACAAACCAGAGTGAAAGGCTAGGCTTTTTTTGGCCTAAATTACTTGAAACGACTTTAAAATTATACCCTCCAATGTCTAGACTCTTTTAAAATGCACTACATGGCAATACCAGCCATTAAAAAGAGGCGTGTGTCTGTGCAGTGAAATCTTCATTAGGACCATATCTTATTTTTAAAAGTCCTGAAGGAAACATTTAAAATTTGCACCTGCAGATGTCACTTAAGTGTTTCCTGTACACATTCGGTGATCAGAGGAAGATCACAAATGAAATGGATGACTGTGTCTAACTGGGAATTCTCTTTGATCTACAATCAATCTCTACCATATGAGCTGGGGTTTTTGTTGAGGGGAAAATTGAGAGGGATGGCAACCTCATTTCCCAAGTTTACCACAAAGTTCAAGCGTCCATAACCTGTGGTCAGTGCCTTCTTGTATGCTCTCGTTATGCCTGCCCGCTCTCCTCTGCCAGTGCTTGTTTCTTCTTTTTTGTATTACTCTGTACTCTTTCAGGGATATAGTGACCTTGCAGGGCCATGGAAGTACTTATATTTTGAGACCTTTGAAACTAAAGGTGGCAGCCTCACTCATAACTTTCAGATTAACGACTAACCACATACAACATGACGTATTTCCAGACTATAGTACTTGAGCCCATTCCCTTATTCTGTACCTTATGTTATACATTTATCAATTCATGCCAATGTTGCATAGGGGGAGAAAAATTTATAAAAGGGGAAAAAAACAGAAATATGAAGGGTTTTTTTTAAGTTGTCTGCACCTACAACAGACCTTGTGAGTTTTGCTATTCAGCATGTACATAGATATTTTTGCATCTTGAAATGTTCAGTGTCAATGCCGGCAGCAGCAGCAGCAGCTCAATTGAAATGGAAAAGTATTCTGAAATCACAAAGTGGCTCTAGCTAGCTGCCTGTGAAAGCACTCAGGCTCATCTGGAGCTGTGGGCCACAGCAGTGGGGAATTCAAACCCCACCTGTAACTCATTATACCAAGGCCCAGCACTATATGCACCATCCACATTTTGATCTTTCTCCATTTCATCTGAAATAAGTTCCATGAAAAAGAGCAACAGATTCAGGGTGTTAGTGTGTACGGCTTACCAGCCGACACAGCTGCCTACACTGACTTCCTTTCCCCCCTATTAGCTAGCCCCTGACTGGGGAAGATTAGAGACAGATTGCAGCTTGGGACTCCAGCCTCTCTGTATTGAGAAAATGACAAGGAGCAATCATCGTCTCTAGTCTTCTGATTTTTTTTTTTTTATGACTGTTTATTTTCCAACTAAAGAAAAGGATTGAGACCATAATTCAGCAGCATGTTTTTGGTTTGCCATTTTTCAGGAGGATCAAAATATGTTGCTAAGTTGGGCTGCAGTTGCAATAATCGTACCTGTACACACACACACACACACACACACACACACACACACACACACACAACAAAGATTTGTTTCTGTTATGAACAGGGGAATGTGTCATTCACTATTTAATTCATGGCAAGGAGTTAACAAGCAAATTGAAAGATTAAATATCCTCCTTAATTCTCATTTCATATTTTCCAGCATATTTAATCTCTGTGGAATGGTTGCATTTTACAAATACATGGATCCCCAAGGCAGAGATTTCAGGTTTGGCTTTTCCTGTCTGATAAATATAATGCTCAAACCTTGGCATTGGTACTGACTGGGCTCGATTCCAGAAAGCCCCAAAATGCTCCAAAAATTTCAAAGTCCATTTGAACCGTAACATTAACATTAACAAGCGAGCTGCTTGCTTGAGTCAGATGGACTGAGTTAAATAAAATGAGCTGTACTAGTATCAATATTATGTAAAGCATTTAATGGGGGTGCTAATAATGCTTTGCTGAATGCTGGTATACAAGAGTCAGATATGCTGTAAGCCAAATTACCTTTTGTGTCTTAGTTGAAAATTGTTCTATGCATCAATAGACAATTTCCCATTAAAATCTTGCTTGTCTTGTGCGTTTTTGTTTCCCTCATCAGCACAGTTAGTCATTTATTGCATCTTTTGCTAGCTAGACATTTTCCTTTGGAAGGCTACTTCTATCTCAGTATAAGTATTCAATTTATTCAGGTTTAATAAGTACTCAGGGTACAAACCAATTTAGTAATACAATCCCTTCCCTGGAAAGATCATTACATAACAATTTAACAAACAATGCTCTCCTAAGCCATAGAGGCACATTTTATTGTTGTACATAAGCATTCATATTTTGCATTAGTAAATGCAAAGTCATTGATCCCATAATGTATTCTTATCACAGTTGTAAATATTGTCCACATTATTAAAGAAAAACAAACCCACAAGAAAATCCTTGTTTCCTCTTTTCCAGCCTTAAATAACTTAAAGTGATACAACATGAAGTCAGAAACATTTTTTTAAAAATCCCTGAAAAGGTGACTAAGAAGGGAATTTTTGCAAGTCCCTTATTGAGGAACTTACTATTTAACAAAAGTTAATGAGTTAGATAAAGTTTATAAAATTAGATGTTTTTGTCTTAGATGTTTTTAAAGAGCATTACATAGTTTACTTAGAAAATTGCTTTATTGTCTAATTTAGCCGGACTTATTTCTGGACTGTCTTATTTTAAGGCTCTTTTTTTGAGAGTCACTGGATTTAAATGTAAATGAAAAAGCGTTATAAATCAAACACATCAATGCCAGTTTTATTTATATTGCACGTTTCATTACGTGTTAACTCGTGTTTGTGGTTAAAGATAAAAATGATTAAGAGCTATGTAGCTCTACAATGTCTCAATGCAATAAAAACAACAAAACACAATTTTACAAAGAAATGCATATCAGTGACATTTCCCACCAGAGCTGTAAAACAAGGACTTATACATGTTATTTGTAGATGTAAATACATATTATTTGCTGTATTTGCACAGTAGTGATGGCAGGTGGTCAGATGCAGGAGTGTGGTTACCTACAGGAAGGTTTCCACGTGGCTTTCTGACCTTGGGCTCATTTCCTGTTGGCACACCCCTGCTGCACACGGGGGCCCTCTGTGAGATGACTCATGCTTGACCCAAACATATACAGGACATGCCTTGGTAGGCACACATCCTTGCAGTGTATGCACTGATACAATATGCATTTTTTGTGCTTAATCATTTATAGTTACAAAGTGGAGCTATTTCAGATGGAGCCAGTTCACAGCAAAGCTTTTAGCAAAAGACTTGTGGCGTTACAGACAGATGGACATTTTGAGCAAAAATACTTCCCACTGGGACAGATTCTTTGACAGCTGTAGTTCTCCTTGGCTTTACATCCTTCTCAATTAGCATCTTATGTTGCCATCTCACTTTGTTTTGCTGATCTAGTGCAGCCTGTCTTACACAAGGCAGGCAAGGCCTCATAAAAGGCTGGTTATGTGCTGTGAAGCATCGCTCTAACCACCACGTATGGCTTCAAACTTTGTCTCTGAATAGTCATTTTAAGTGTTGATCGAGGCTTTAGCATTGAAGGTTCGAAAATGGAAAATTAAAGTTATTCCGATGGGTTCTCAGTTTCTTGGATATGGCGCTGGTGGTGAAATGTGAAACTTGACACAAAGCAAAGGCATGTGTCGCACACGACTTAATGTTGACAAGTGTTTAAAAACCTACCAATAAAACCACTGGGAGAGTCTGGGCTCTAACTGAGAGCATTTCCTGTGGAGAACTGACACCACAGATAGTGTAAAAGCCGAACCCAGTCGAAACCAAAACACTGCAGCTTAGCTGACTGATCCTGCGTCTGTTTAAAATCAGTTGTGGATGAGAGGAGACATGAGTGCTGGAAGTCAAAGATGTATTTAAGATTTTATGCTGCTTGTTTAACCAGTGTGTGTTTAATTAAACACATTTGGAGAGATCTTGTATTTTTTAAATGTTAAAACATAGTCTTTATGTGCAGGAAACCTCTGCTCCTTGATTTATTTGAGCTATTATAGCTGTGGTATAATCACAAGCATTTTAACTAGTGTATTTTCAACATTAGTAATAATTTTACAACTGGATAAAAATGTGTGACCTCAAAACTGCAAACTTAAGTTGAGTGTTCTTACATCTTTCTTACCATTTTAATTTTTGCTAATTTGTGCTAAGCACCTGGTCAGTACTCTGAATGTGCTGACACTCGCTCTTGCTGAAATCAAAATGAAACAAACATGCCAGTGTTCCTGCCAGACACCTTGTTTGAACTTCTTTCGTGGGCAGGTTAGAGTCTGAATGAACTCCCTGTGGAGTTGCCACAAGGAGAGTTGAGCTCGGCAAGGCCAGGTGATCTTACCTGCTGACAGATGATAGCTGCATTGTTCTCCCTGACTCCTCTGTTTGAAAAGTCCTCTGGATTCAGTCACAAATGCCCCCACTGCTTTGATACAGTTGCCTGGATACCAAGTCCACCTGGACTAGCATATGGTCACAGCATGCTGCTCTTCATGTGAGACAACTGCTCAGCCAAAACAGTCTTTTCCTCTGTCTATCGTTCCCTCCCTCCTCCTGTGTTTCTTTCTACCTTCCTATTGATAGCTTACTTTTTTCTCTCTCTCACTTCTCCTGTGATATAATATGTAGAAATTATACAGCATCAACAAAGTTGCAAAGGTATATAGCATTGAGGTTTGATACTGTTATACTTTAAACTGTTTCTGAGGTCTTAATTCTGTCGCTGATGAATTTGGCCTGCGTGCCTGCAGCTCTAATCACTTCTGCAGACGGGCTGAGAATAGACATCTGCTTGACTCACCCTTCTTTTGAATACAGCCTGTGAAAGTTACAGTGACAGGCGGAGAGGTAACCGTACAGAGTAATTATATACCAGATGATGGATGGGTCATAGCCAGTGACTGACAGGACGGATATGGACTAAAGCTGCATTGCTCGGCCCCGTGGAGACCAGCTTAAAGTCGTACAGAACCAGGCAACTGAGATGAAAATTAATAGATCTTCTACAGACTGTCTGAGATGACATGGAGCAAACCGAGACAGTGCGGGCCCCAAAGGGAGTTTCATTGTAGAACAATAAGCTGCTAGTTGCACTGGAATGCATATCAGTTCCCTGACTGAGTCACTGATAGAGATAACGTGTTGTGCATCCTCATAGCACAGTGTGTTATTTAAGTTACTTGTACTGTAATACATTTCATAGTATGTAATACAAAATCTGTTTTCTGTTCTAGTCTTTTAAAAGCTAGTGAAAAGCCATTTTTTGGGACAAGGTACCTCTAGAGACCTTTATTTTTTTTTAAGCAGACACACTCTTTCATATTAACTTCTAGGACAGTGTTTAGTCATTCTTAACTTTGGACTGCTGACCTGAATTTATTTTTGTGATTCTTTTTAGAGCAATTGCTTGTTTTTCACCTGTTTTGACTGAGACTTTTACTAAATGTTGGGAAAAAAAACTTGTATTTGTAATAGAGATGGCACGATACCACTTTTTTATGTCCAATACCGATACCGATATCATAAATTTGGATATCTGCCGATACCGATATGAATCCGATATAGTGTTTTTTAATCAACAAAACTGTTTTTTAAAATATCTTGCTGCATTTTGCAAGTCTGCAAGTTCATACTCAAGTTTAAAACAACAACTACACTAAAGCTATTCTGTTATACCTGTATACAAAAAAAATATTTCATAGTTCAGCAATACTGATCAATCTAATAAACTTAAACCTACACCATCCTCACTATTCTGGTATTTTAAAGAGTACTTAGCGTAAATATTAAGCAACCTAACTAATAGGGTTCCAACTCCCAGCAACAACAAAAATAAATAAATAAAAAATAGGGAACCACCCCTCACGCTCCACCTCATGATGCTTAATCGACGTAATCAACCTTAATTTGATGAAGTGTGAAAAAAATGCACAGAAATCAATTATTTTTCAAGAAATATTAAATAGATTCAGCATCTTTCTTCAACAAAATTGCAGACAGCACAGATGGTACCATCCCAAAGTAAAAAGTACTATAGCTTACTAGGGTATATATATTAGACTTAATAGTCACTATATTACGGTGGCTGGGAAGTGCAAAGCGCAACAAATTAAAAAACGGCAACAAATTAAAAATCCACAACAAATTAAAAAACGGCAAGAAATTAAAAATCCACAACAAATTAAAAAACGGCAACAAATTAAAAATCCACAACAAATTAAACCACAACAAATTAAAAATCCACAACAAATTAAAAAACCGCAACAAATTAAAAATCCACAACAAATTAAAAATCCACAACAAATTAAAAAAAACGCAACAAATTAAAAAACCGCAAAAAATTAAAAAACCACAACAAATTAAAAATCCACAACAAATTAAAAAACCGCAACAAATTAAAAATCCTTGACGGAAAGGGATTGTCTGAAATACCGGAAGTCGAGAGTGATGTCACGAGAGGGGGCGTGGCCAGGATTTTTGGTTGAGGCGCCATGTTTCTGGGCCGAACAAAGCGCTAGCGAAAGAGGAGCGAAAGTACACGGATAACACCAGCTACGGTTCGTACTTGCTGTGCGGTCGGTTGTAAAGTTAGATAGCACGACCGGCAAGGGAATAAGGTTGAAAATGGTTTATCTTTTCATTCTTTCCCCACCTGGAAGCAACATGAGGCAGCTCATGTATCGGATGTTACCAAAAGAAGGCGTCTAGTCTGGATAGCAGCTGTGAGACCAGCTGATATCCAGTTCTCTTCCATCTCCAAATATCTGTTGGTGTGCTCCAGACATTTTCATTCCGGTAAGTTATAGATATGTTCATATCACTCTTTATCGGTCTTTTAAGTCTGACATCACTAGCCGTGTCTTGGCTCAAACTCCCAAGAGCACCTGCAGGTCCATAAATCACACGATCACTGTGGCATCACTGAGTGTTGAAAAGCTATCTAAAGTCTTTCATCTGTAATAAAATGATCAGCGTTCTGCTCTACCATGTGTAACAATTGAGTTTATCATCCAGGCATCCATGAAAACGAAATTAGCAGGAAGTTAGCTCGCTAGATTCCATCTAAATACAATATAGCATGTCCTAACTGAGGGATTTTGGAAACAAAGTCAAACGTACAGCTCTGCTATCACTTCCAACATAAATGAAGACAGAAAACTAAACAGCAGTGACGTTTGTAGGGTACTGAAGTTTGGCTAGCTGGTGTAAAACGATGTGCTACGTGACTGTTAGCGACACAGCTATGTTAGCATAATATAAACACTAACTTTTTCCACTTGATAAAAGTTATCGTGAGGATTCTCGGTGGTCAGGAACAAATGTAATCGCATGGCCATTTTAGAGAGGAGCGGTGCTTCAAAGGATATGCAGATTTCTGTCAGAATCTGCAGATTATACAGTATAAATAAAATGTTCATGTTGTCTTCCCAACAGTTTCACTAACATCTACACGGGATGGACACGAAGCGCCGTTGTTCCTGACCACCGAGAATCCTCACGATAACTTTTATCAAGTGGAAAAAGTTAGTGTTTATATTATGCTAACATAGCTGTGTCGCTAACGGTCACGTAGCACATCGTTTTACACCAGCTAGCCAAACTTCAGTACCCTACAAACGTCACTGCTGTTTAGTTTTCTGTCTTCATTTATGTTGGAAGTGATAGCAGAGCTGTACGTTTGACTTTGTTTCCAAAATCCCTCAGTTAGGACATGCTATATTGTATTTAGATGGAATCTAGCAAGCTAACTTCCTGCTAATTTCGTTTTCATGGATGCCTGGATGATAAACTCAATTGTTACACATGGTAGAGCAGAACGCTGATCATTTTATTACAGATGAAAGACTTTAGATAGTTTTTCAACACTCAGTGATGCCACAGTGATCGTGTGATTTATGGACCTGCAGGTGCTCTTGGGAGTTTGAGCCAAGACACGGCTAGTGATGTCAGACTTAAAAGACCGATAAAGAGTGATATGAACATATCTATAACTTACCGGAATGAAAATGTCTGGAGCACACCAACAGATATTTGGAGATGGAAGAGAACTGGATATCAGCTGGTCTCACAGCTGCTATCCAGACTAGACGCCTTCTTTTGGTAACATCCGATACATGAGCTGCCTCATGTTGCTTCCAGGTGGGGAAAGAATGAAAAGATAAACCATTTTCAACCTTATTCCCTTGCCGGTCGTGCGATCTAACTTTACAACCGACCGCACAGCAAGTACGAACCGTAGCTGGTGTTATCCGTGTACTTTCGCTCCTCTTTCGCTAGCGCTTTGTTCGGCCCAGAAACATGGCGCCTCAACCAAAAATCCTGGCCACGCCCCCTCTCGTGACATCACTCTCGACTTCCGGTATTTCAGACAATCCCTTTCCGTCAAGGATTTTTAATTTGTTGCGGTTTTTTAATTTGTTGTGGATTTTTAATTTGTTGCGGTTTTTTAATTTGTTGCGATTTTTTAATTTGTTATGGTTTTTCAATTTGTTGCGGATTTTTAATTTGTTGTGGATTTTTAATTTGTTGCGGTTTTTTAATTTGTTGTGGATTTTTAATTTGTTGCGGTTTTTTAATTTGTTGTAGATTTTTAATTTGTTGCGGTTTTTTAATTTGTTGCAGTTTTTTAATTTGTTGCGGATTTTTAATTTGTTGCCGTTTTTTAATTTGTTGCGCTTTGCACTTCCCAGCCACCGTACTATATACAGTAATTGACTTCTATTCATTTTACATCAAATTAAAACTTTGGCTGTCAGATAATTATTTATTAAAAGCTCGACATTTTAAATGAGAGTAAGAAAGAAAAGTATGTCTTTGTGCCCCCTTTTCCCTGTTCATGCCCTATCGGCCCCCCTGGCTAAACTTTGCTAGATCCGCCCCTGCACAGTTACGTCAGCTACATAGAATAAGATCCTCGAGTAGAAAGTAATATTAAATAAATTCTAACAACAGCTTATCAAGCTTAAACGTGCTGCTGTTGTTCAGCCGCTGGTTTCCTCTTTCTGGTGCAAAGTGGGGCAAAAACAAACAAGAGAGACGGACTCGCGACAGAAAAGCCGATCAGCTGATCATTAAGCAGTTTCATGATTGAAGTAGCAGCCGGAGAGCGAGAGGCAGTCGCTTGTTAAGCTTAACGCAGGAATGCTTTACAAACATTCAGAGATGGACTTACACACTTGCTTTACTTCTCTCGGGGATAACTTTGTCGGAGATGAAATGCCAGGTTGCTAGCGAAGCTCCACATGCTATCCAGACCACCAACAGGTCCCGCATGCCACAGCCGCTCTATCACGTGATGCATACTGCTCCGACGTGCTAACGTTCTGAGGTGAGTTACGGCGTGTTGCAAGTTTTGTGAGGTGCTTTCGTGATATTTAATGGATCGGATTACATTTTTTATTTTTCTCCGATATCCGATCCAGTAATTTAGGTCAGTATCGGACCGATACCGATACGTAATATCGGATCGGTCCATCTCTAATTTGTAATCAGATAGTCATTTTATCAAAATCATTGTCTCTCTTAGTCATTCATTAGTTTTCTCCTTCTCGTCTGATATTGTGGTATGGTGACATCATGCTAAGCATGGGTGATCCACATTTACTTCTCTAAAGCAAGTTTCTGAGTATTCTGTAACTGCTCTTGTGTTGACCCCCAGCTGAACATACCAACCTTATTTTTATAGATTTTTTGCCAATAGATCAAACTGATTAATGGTTAAATAAAATATTATTTTTATACTTCCAAGTTTGTTGCAATCAGTTAGATTAATCTGCCCAAACATGCGTTGAATGAGTGATTGTTCAAACAAGTTTGGGAAATATTATGTGTATTTAGCTAATCAACTGATAAGTATAATGTTCTAACTCCCAAGGTGACATGATCAAGTGTGCAACAAACTAAGTTGCGACAAATATGTTTTCATAAAAAGAAAATCAGCATTTATGAGCCAAAATGCCGTTTTGCTGATTGCAGCACTAGTGATCAAAGGCTCCAACAAGTTGGCTAGGTTCCCGAGTCCAAAATTATTTCATAAAACCCCAAAAAGTCAATGAGTTTCAAATTGATGCCAGGATACTCTGAATCAGATGAAGTAATCCAACAGCACCTCCTCAAGTAAATAAATAAAATAAGAAGACATATGGTTAAAAACCTACATTAATAAGCAAAATATTAATGATCCACTGATGGCACCAACATGCTCTAGGTACAAACATAAAGCTTTGTTTGAAAAATCAGGATACTGTCTCGAGGCACTATGTCACATTTAAAAACGTTTCACCACAGTAGCTTTCATTGACTCCAATTGAGGATAAAAAGAAAAATTAAAAATATGTTGAAAAAAAAAGATTTAAAAAATGGGTGCCAGCTTTATTTCCCAACTGAAGCTCTAGCAAATTATCTATGAAAAATTCCTCTTTGAAGCTTAGAATAATATATCTGCATACACCTAGAAACCTGAGTTAAGTGTGCCCGATATACTGAAAGGAACCCAGAGAGCAATAAGGTGTTTTTGCTTATTGTAGAATCTTGTAGAATTGTTGAGAAATGACTCTTCTTCCTCTTTGGCTGCTTTTCCATAAGTTTTGATTGGCTTTAATGGACAACGCAAATCTAAGATACATCTGGTGAACTTCTGTGATGTTGATCTGTGCCAGTTTTTAGGGGAATGAAGTTAGATTTATGACACAATCTAGGAAAAACCATAAGTACCTAAAAATCTACCGTGTGACAGTATATACAGTATGTAATATGTATAACCTGCCATAAATATGTTTGGTCTCTACTGCTTGATTTTCTTGTAACATATCTTTCTTTCTTTCTTTTACTATATGTAAGGATTAGTCTAAGAGATTGTTTCATCCATGTCAAAATGACCAAATTTGAAGACATCTAGTTTAGAAACCAGTAAGCAATTCCTTGCTGTAAAGGACAGTTTCTTCTTTCTTCTTCTTTTTTCTCTTATTACTTTATTTTGAACTGCAGTTTTATCTCACTGTTTCTACAAAAACATCCCAACATTTTTCTCCGGGTGGTTGCGGCTCATGAGCCACATGAATAAAACATGACTTGGGTGCATCGTTTAGCCGATTCCACATCAAATCTTGTTGGGCTCAGCTTGAATAATGCAGATAGGTCTCATCGAAAAGGTCATTGGATATTACCTTTCATTTTGAGCTTTAATGTGTTTTCTCCAAACAGGTGGTATCTATTGAAAACAATGTACAGTCAGCAGGCTTCTCCAGAATCACTCAGGTAGAACCGAATAAAGAGATGTAGAATCTCTCACAGTTACAGGCGGCAAGTTAGTTTCACTGGTATCATTAAGAAAAACTAAAATAAAATGACTAAAACACAAATGGGAAAGGGAGCTACATTTGAATATTACAGCTACATCTTCAACATTTTAATATTCCTTTAATTGCAAATCATACAACTAATGATAACAAATTGAGTTTTTGTTGTATTTAGAAGTCTTCAGGCTGTCTTTGGTTTGCCCCAAGCCACAGATCTCATCATTGGTAATTCCTGCTGATGCTGTCCTAAAGTGATTATGTTAAGTCTAAATAATTTTTGTCACCCTTATTTATTTCAGCTAATGTGTCCCAATTTGCCATGCCACCTTCATGAGCCTCGCCCATATTGCACTAAATTAAACAATCATTTCTAGAATCATAACGGGCTACAATTAGTTAATTAAACAAGCAAGAGCAATTAGGAGGTGAGGCAAACAATGCATCATGACAGGAAACAGCCAAGGGAGTTCTTCCCCTGTCAACATTGATTAATTCAGCTGAACATTGAACTTATTTGTCCCAGTGAGAACAGCGCTTTTGACAGCTCACATGTCACTTAGAATTTGCCTCACATCCAGCCACAGATGATACATTATAATATTGATACATTCTCCGGATGGTGCAAAGAGGCATTTTCTTTAAGTAGTGGTTTCTGGTCAAATGGAAATGCCCCATGTAGTCTCTTTTACCAGCTGCTCAGTGGTAGTCAGAGACTTCCAGCATCCTCAGCAGCAGGTGTTTGACAGGTCATTTGCTGCTAATTTATTTGCTGCTTTATATCATGTGGCAGTCGGGGGCAACAGTAGATCTTGGGTCATAGTTCAACCTGGACATCCTGTAAAAGTGTCACCGAAGAAGATTGGCTTGACGATCTCCTCTGAGATGGATGGAGTAGCTGGAGGGAAATGAGAGAGTTAGATGAAGAGAGGGAGACTGAGTAAGGAAAGAAACTGTAGACAAAGGGGCAGAAAGAGAGACAGATAAGAGCACCAGAGTGGAAAGATTGCCCATGGGTAAATTCACGCCAGCCGAAGGCTTCCAGACAAAGCGTCAGAGGTTGGTGGAAATGTGTAAAAAAATGCATTTGTAGCTTCAGCTTTGGGTAGCAGTGAACTAGATTTTACTGACAGCAATTTCCATTTCCAGGTTTAGGAGAGCACAAACACAGCACCTACACTCGGCTGGCATAGAAATCCTTCAAATGCAGCATTTTTGGCAAAGAGATGACTGTGGGGAAAAAAACAGCTTTTCAGTTATCATGTGTCTAATTATGAAAATTTCTAGTACTCCAGATTAACATTACTTTATTTTTATATATTAATCTTTAGTTACGTTCCAAATATCAAATTATTCTGTTTACAAAAAACTCATAGAAGTATTTTAGTTTGAACAATTTCAGCTGAGTATCAGAGACTGGGCCGCTGTAGTTTGCTTCTTCAGCCACATAACAGCCTTTCTATTGATCTTTTTTTTGACTAATGCTGATTGATCTTGCTTCTAGATCTATACCCTCTCTCTGCTCAGATGGCTGGAATCTTGTCAGCTGCCTGTTTCTCCTCCATTGGGTTGTCCTGTCAGCTTTTACACAACCTTTGTCACCAGAATTATCTTTGCCTCTCCCCTTCAGTATTCATTTCTACCTTTCACACCCCATAATACCAAACAGGATGGGATTTCTGGTTAATGGCCAGTACAGTGGCTGTCCCAACCAATTAGAGTATGATAGAATTTTTGTTCGAGCAGGCAGACCTAGAGAGTTTATCAAATCAGAGTAATCTCTTTGAAGCTCAGCCAAAGAAGTTTCTTTAGCATGACGTAAAACTGGGTATGTAGGGTAGGTGATGAGTGGAGGTGTGGCCACAAAACTGCTGTGTGTGATGGGATATGGTGGTATGCTGGCCACAGTTCAGTTGTGTGTATCTCAGATGCCTCAGGACTTTGTAGTAGACCTCTGCATTGCCAGTTTCACTGTCTGGGAGGATTTTGTAATGTAAGGCTCTGTAAATGTCAGAATAATTGACAACCACGGTCCTAGTCTCGCTGTCCACCTGACGTGCTGCCTTTGGAAACAGTGGACTTTTCAATTGAAAAGTGCTCAGACAGCACTGTAGACCCAGCTCTCATTACCAGTGATGATCCTTCACACAAAATTTGAAAAAGAGGTTTCTGTTTTTGTTTGTGCAAGTTTGAGATCCATGGTGAAATTCTAAAACTCACAGTACAAGCGCTCATAACAGGACTTCCAGGGAGCAAGCTAAGTATTATAGTTTTGCTGAATATGATCTGCACAGGCACATGAAGATGACCATGAAATTGAGACTCGCCAAGATCAAGAGATTTTGATTATTCATGGGATTCTTCCCAAAACTTTTTGATCACACTTAAGTGATATGTTTTGCATTTGTTTACATTCAAGTGACAAAGCCATAGTAATTATTTTACTGTCACATAATTATTATAATTTTCTTTTTCTATAATTTTAAATACAATAACATGATTGGGAGATTAGACAGTGAAGACACAAAGCCTTTACCCAGACCCTAAATAGGTTATTTTTCCAACATTAACAGGTGAAGTCCTTTAACCTGAACAATGAGAACATTGTTTTTGAAATAACCTAAATCACAGCAGTGCCAGATAAGAAAGGCGTTCTTTTTTTTTCTTTTTTTTTGCAAAGGTAATTAGTTACTATTTTGGAAAGCAAATAGGATTTAGGTTATTCCACCTTTTACAACTGATTTTGCTTAGCTCTGTTCTTGTGGTGGCTGGTGTAAAAGACTCAGGTCAGGACTAATAATATGTACGTGCCCGCTGTGTGTACAGGCTGTTACATTCATTTCTTCTTTTAGCATTTCCTTTTTGTGATACTTGCTATAAAGGAGCTCACAAATGGCCCAGGTTAAAAGCGACAACTAAAAACAAATGCCGGGCCTATAATTTTCTTCCAGAAGGAGTTGAAACACCAATGGATAGTGACTGAAATTCCCTTTAAAAAACATGAAAGACAGGAAATATTAGATGCTCTCCTGCTGGGCTGTAAACCATGCCCTACAGTAGATGTTGCTTCTGAAAATGAACCAACAGCCACAACCCTGATCACATGCTATTTTAGTCAGCTCAAAAATCTGTGAGTGTTTTTCCAAGTATGGATGCAGCCGCACAGTTGCCAACAGATGTGCATGAGCCAGTACTTGTGAACCATGTTTACACTTAAAATTGACTGGGATCAAAGGTGGAAGAGGACTGCATTCCCAAAGCAAATGCTTATGTCTGAAATAACATTAATGCCATACATTTTATTCTAAAACAATACTTTTAGCCATGAACCTCTAACAGATGATGATAGAAAGTGGAGCTCTTTTTCTTTTGGTAGAGCGGCAGTTGTGTAGTGGGGGAGAAATGATTTTGGCCCAATCTCGCTTCATCAGCACTGTGATTCTTTTCACTTTCATGTTTCCATAGATTTTCCATGAGAGCACTTTCATTTGTTTCACAGAAATATGGTTACATGAAACTACAGTTATGATCGATGGCTTTCACTTGATTTGCCAGATGAAATAAAGAGCGCAGGGATGTCACATTACCAGAAATTCTGCAGGCTGCACAAATACCTTAAAATTACATTTTCTTCAACACCCAATTCCAAGCTATGGGTAAAAAAAATCCCCCCTAAAATCATCAAGTTAAACATATTTATTTAAAAAAATTAACATTTTATAATTTCGTTGTACATGTAGAATGATAATAAAAGCCTATTCTATATTGCTATTCTATAATAATGTCACACTGTTAGGCATTATTAAGGTATTAGTAAGTCCTTTATTCATCATTTATTACACTTTATTCTGCCTTAGGATGTAAATTGCTTATTATTGATTAGTAAGCGCGTTCATGTATCATTTATATAGACTAGTCGGTTAGTTTCTTTTTCCTCGTTTAGTCGAATAACAAATTAGTTACCAGAAATTTTCTTTGTAGCTTTTCTTAAGTAGATTTACTACAATGTTGAGGCACATTGTCCTCCTATTGCAACTTCTACAAATTCATGGAAATCCAGTTTTCCCTCACCGATACATTCAAATCCCGTTCAAAAGTAGCTGATTGGTGTCTTAGTTGTAATACTGTTAGATGATAAAGATAGTAATCTGATCATTTTTCTCACTACTGTATGTGTACATTTACTGGTTAGCCAAAATGGTTAAATTGATTTTATTTATAATATCAAATGCATCAAACAACTGGTGCTTATACATGAAGTGTGCACGTTAATACACACTAAATAGTAAATGATTAGATATATGCGTAACCCTACAGTGTACACTTTCTCATGTTCATGCACTCATATTGAAAGCTAGACGGTGAATAGTGATCTGCCATTCTGTTTTCGTGCGCTGTGTGTTTTAAAGTCTCAGGCAGAAGGCAGAAATTTTAGCTTGATATTGTGCAGCGTGCTTCTCCAATCAGGACCTTTGTCTTGCGTTTCTGGATCACAGCTACCAGCTGTTAAGCGCTTTCGCTTGAACTGTAGTCATTTCCTGCCAAAGTTGAAGAAGAACAGCAAGTGAAAGGTTCACTCTGACCCAAGAGAAAGAAGGAATGCTCAGTTCAAGGGTTCAGTGGCTGAAGTTTCTTTTCAGGTACTTAAACAGTAAACTGATATGTCGAACAAATATAGTTACTCTGAAATAATCTATAGTGCTTTGGCCCTTTCATCAAATGTGCTGCATGTAATATATGTCAAGCATAAGTTTTTTTTTCTTGTTTAGGAAATATAGTATTTTGAAATTGAAAGTTGAGATGAGTAACTGCATCGACTTGCTTTTAATATTAAATTGTAGTGTTTGTTCTGGCAACAGGTTTGATTGTGCTATTTTTTTATTATTAAGCATTTTGCTTGTACTTGTATCGTTAGACAGAAAATAAGAAGCACTTCAGTGTAACGCAATCCACTACATCCACAAAATACAGGTTTAGCAAAGATTTAAATTCATTCCCTGTGACAGCGGCGATCAAGATCTATTATATTACATCGTGTGTAGTCACAGTCTATTTTTGCATCTTATTGCTTATAACTTTTGTGAAACTGAGAATATGTCACAATATTTGATACAGAAGATATTGTTGTAAATTGTATTAGATGCTAACAAAAACCTTCTTTTATATTCCTTTCAGTGTTTAAAAAATGGTTTTGATTCACCAAAAATGATGAAAGAAGCCCGTCACTGACATACTGCATAGTTTTTGTTACTAAAACCCCTTATTAACCCTTTAAGACCTACCATAGAACCAAGGCTGCCAGAGCTTACTTTATATTCTTACATGCTGTAGTGCCATTTTTGGGAGCATTTCAAGTTGCTATACATCAATACAACTGTTATAGCCCATATTTTAATAATATGTATGCATTAAGTCCATAGTAACTACATAAATTGCAAAAGTGCAATAAACTACAAAAAAATTGAAAATTGTTTTTCTGTTTTTTTTTGTTTTTTTTTTTTTACAAATTTAAGAGGTTTATCCCTCAAAACTTTAAATACAAAAGAGTTGCAAAAAAATAGTTTACAACAACAGGAAATTTATTTTGAGTGTCTTCATAGTTTTATTTTTGAGATACACCAATTTTTATATACTGCAGGAAAAACGAAAAACAATCCTATGATGCAAATTTGCAAAGAAAAAAGCATGTGCATCAAAATAAACTATTTTAAGCAGTGCAATTTCTAAGCATCCCAGCAACAATAAGCTTTTAAGGCCTACAAGTAAAAAACTACATTTTCTGCAGAAATGACATCACTTCCGGTTTCGGGCAGGTAATGGCGGACATGCGATCGTTAGCGCTGATGTCTGTTTCAATGTGGGAAGTGTTACGAACAGCTGATCGGATCGGCAAAGCGTGTTTCTGGAATATTATGTTTTTGTTCCTCCGGTTTCATATGCAAAAAAAAAATATTGCGCTAGCTTACGCAGTTCCGGTTCTACAGGGATAACGGAGCGTGCCCGCTCCAACCGGCTTTAAAGGGTTAAGAAGGGTTAGCACAATATTTTGTTTTAATTTCAATTAAATTTTAATTTCAGTTTAAATGTGCACGTTTAAGAAAGGGTAAGAATGTTGAAGAAACTCTACTATATACTACTATAATTATTCAATGCAAAATATGGAGTCTTTATCAGTCTACATCCAAGTAAGAAGATGGTAAAAATCATGCTACTTCTGTGTTGGTATTGCTTAAATATTTTTAGTGTTTAGTGTCAGAAATTAAATAAGGACTATGAATAAAGCTACCCTTCAAATAATATAATCATGGCAACACTTTTTTTGTTTTACAAAATTAAGGCTCAAAACCCAGGGGGTCTTAAAATTTTCAGTAGTCTCATGCAAGTTTGTCAAACAATAAGCTATAATCTGTTGATTTGGGTTTTTGTTTTTTGTTTTTTACATGAATTTTTACAGTATTTTCCAGGTTCCATGTTATTTTATTGTCCCTGAGCTTATAACATACCTATTTAAAGTTAATCTTTTCCACTTTTAAAGGGCTCCAGTGCCACATTTTGGCACATGAGTGGTCAGTGGTGGACTACATCATTTCAATACTCACTCCACAGTTTGAGTCACAGACGTGAAAGATTTTTATATGTATTTTCTTTTTATTATTATTAATTTAAAGTAAGTTGTATTTACATTAAAATGACTTGGTTAGGGCTAGGGTGTACTGTAAAAACAACTCAGTTAAGTTCAGACAAGAAAAACTTCTTGATTACACTGAGAAAAGGATCAACCTTTAGGTTAAAATACAACAGTTGCCATTTCTTTTCAGTCTCTGTTTTACTGGTTGCCAGAGTAATGTGTCTCTTCAGATGTGTACTTTCCACTGAAATACACTTTTAGAGTTTTAAAAGGGCAAAACGTGACATTTGTGTCCATCAACACAAAAACATAGACTGTTTTTTGTTAGTATTTCACATTTCATTCACCTTTAGAGTGTTTTCGTTAAAAGTTAGTATTAAATATGATTAGTTATTACTAATAAAAGAATATCTGATAAAAGAGTAAGCAAACAAGATTAATCATCTGGCCAAGCATTCAGTGTCTATGAAACCTGAACCTATAGAATTATCTCCAGAATTAGGAATGTTGGTCACTGGTTGCTAGGTAACCAGTCATTTTGTTGGACCTGTATCTCTGACAGGTTTGCTATGAGACCAATCAGAGCTCTGGTTAGCTGCGTAAGAAGCATTTCCACTTACATCCTACCTGAAAGTACATGATCTGTCCCAAATAATTGCCTCTGAAAAGAATCAGACAGGGGAAGAGAAAGTAAAAAGACAAAGGAATGACACATCCAGAGAAGAAGGCGAAAGGGGAAAAAAGGAAAAATCTGAGTGCACAGTCACATGCAATACAAGAATAACGCAATGCGCTGCAATGAATATTTTAAAACTCTTACATGTGCAATTCCCCTGAATGACTCTGATTAAACGTGTAAGATTAGGAATATTAAGAGACATCATGATTTGAAATAGCTGCGGTTAATGGTTTATATGCCACAGGCTATCTTTAAGAGTTTAACCATTTTTTTCTCTGGTGAAACCTCCTACATAATGACTTGCATAATGTCAAATCAGTGACAACTCCTTATCTAACACGGTTAGATTAGGCAAGGTAAGGCAAGTTTATTTATAGAGCACAATTCAACAACAAGGTGATTCAAAGTGCTTTACAGAGACATTAAAAACAAAAACAAATAAAAAGCACGATTTAAAATTGATTAAAAAAACAGTAGATAAAAGCAGAACAGTAGATAAAATCAGTAGTTAAAATGTAAGTTTTGAAATTTAAGCTTAAAAGTGTGTATTTGGTGTTTTATTCAAATGCAGCTGAGAATAGGTGAGTCTTCAACCTGGATTTAAATAAACTGAATGTTTCAGCTGATCTGAGGCTGTAATCTGAGATTAAAGTACATTTAGCCATCTTCACCTATGAGATCTATTTATTTTTTCTGTAATTGCAGAAAACAAGGTTTATTTTGAGATATGGGAACTGTAAGGGCAACAGTATGCTGTGCATCTTCACTCTAAATACATTTCTAGAACTTAACACAAACTCAAGATTACCTTATTTCTTATAATCACCGTGCTTCAGCCTGGGATATGTTGGGTTTTTTTGGGTTTTTTTGTTTTTTTTTTAATCAGTTGCAGAGCCATAATGCTTTTGGTGCTAATAAGCATGTAAATGTCCTCATGTTGAACCAG
Organism: Aulonocara stuartgranti; assembly: GCF_965226115.1. Taxonomy (NCBI): domain Eukaryota; kingdom Metazoa; phylum Chordata; class Actinopteri; order Cichliformes; family Cichlidae; genus Aulonocara; species Aulonocara stuartgranti. The sequence goes on along the minus strand of NC_138948.1, from coordinate 14,153,101 downwards.
GATCACTAGACTCTCTGAAATAGAAACCTTGTGTTGTGCTGCAATAGCTCGGGCCTTGTATTGAAACTGCATGGCCATAATTTTTATAGTATAGCATAATTAGTCACAGGCGTCTCTGTGTTGCATGTAGATCCCTTAGGAACTGAAAAAAAGGGATTCTGTGATGGATTTGTAAACTAATCAGTTTGAAACATTGGGAAAACTCAAGAGAACTCATTAAGGTGTCTTAGATATTCACTTCTGTCCATAACATATGCACTACGGGGCTTTAGTTGACTTTTACTGGTACACATAAAATACAAAACCATTGAGAATATAAATGGGTCTAGCATGAAAATGCATTGGAAAGAGGAAGACGGTCAACGAAGAAGAGATGGCGGATGCAAGACAGAGAAAAAGAAAGAAAAAAGTGAATGAGAAAGCAATGACAGTGTAAATCTCTCTGCTGAGCATGTATTCTCCTCCAGAATGGAAATCGAAAAATGCATTTTCATGATTCATGGTGGGCATTTCCACTTATGGTCTGCAAATCATTAGAGCACCAGACATCATATTTCTATGGCCTAAATGGCAGTTGAATTGCTCAAATGTACAAAGAAGGAAAAAAAGTACTCAATGACAGGAAGAGTCATATAAAGGTTATAAGAGGAAATAGGCAAGGATGGATGGATGAGTCAGTACGTAAAGTCTTGATTTGACGGCTGGTCCCTGTCTGGCAACATGTAAATTCAGTATATTGTAACCTTATCATCTGGACCCCTGTGCCATAGAAATTTTGTTGGTGGAACAACCTGTGAAGCATCTAAGACGTGCGAAAAATGGCTGGCAATTACTTAAAAAAATGTGTGAAAATAAAGCAAAGGTTGGACATGCTAAATATATATATAGTCCCAATCAAAAGACAACTTGACCTTCAACAACTCGACCACGTTCAAAAAAGGAACTTTTTTTTTTCCTTTGCCATCAGAACGTCATGACAGTGTGACTGCCTGACAGAAAATGATACTGAATCCACATTTTTGCACAGATTTGGCCTTTTAAAGGCATGTGGTCCTAAACTTTTGTTTAGTTGTAAAACAGCCTGTTTCAGTTTAAGTGTTGTTTTCAATAAATTGCATGATCAAAAAAATCTTTTTTTCTCACTCCCATTTCTTCTTGTTGCATGGTGAAGTTCTACTTGGAACCTTGTTAAGGTCCAACCATGCAACATATGAATTTTTGCCATTTTTGAAGTTGTCTTAAACCTTTGATTCGGACTGTATTTAATTTTGTATTTGTTGTCAAGTCATTTAGTTATGTAGTTAAATATATATATATATATATATATATATATATATATATATATATATATGTGTGTGTGTATGTGTATATATAATGAAATAAATATAGAAATAAAAGTTGATAATAATGCTTTAGAGAAAAATACATTTTAGAAAATAAAGAACAGCTAATTGGGATAAAAGGAAATAAAATAATAACCCAAACAGCAATACGTATGTAATAAATAAAATAGATAGTTTATTTGTATTTTATTTGTTACATATGCATCAAATATGTAACAAATAAACGAACAAAATCATTCATTTTGTTGATTACATTTTATTATTTTTGAAAGTTTGAATTTGTCGTGCTTATACTTGAGCAATTGTCCCATTTTTGAAATGATTCCATCTGTGATGATGTTTTGCCACCACAACATATATGGAAAACAGTTTAGTAAAGTGAATGTAATTTCTTTTCGAGACAGGGTGGACCTCTGGAAACAGCATGCTTTAATGGAGGCGTGTGTTGTATTTGATTAAGCTACATTTCGGTTTGGTTTAGCATTTCAGAAACATGCTTTAAAAGTAGAATGTGGGTGGGAGCGGGGATTTACTGTAGTTGGAGTAAAATTCAGCAACAACTTAGTGTTTCAGTTTGGATTTCTTCTCATGTCATAGGCTCGAACTATGCTGCGGTTACATCCAGTGAGTCACTCCAAGCTGCCACGTCAGCACAATATTTTACTCAAATTCCCGGTAAAGTAACATTAGGAAACACACAAGCTGTAACCACAGGCACATTGGAGGAACAGAAAAACACATTAATAGCTTAATTCCAACAGATGGTCATATATACTAAGCGGGTGGGTGAAGAAGAAAGAGAGGAAGACGAAAAAAGGGAGGAAACATTACAGAGGGCTACAGCTGACAACAAAAGGGGTGCCTCAATTCTACTTCCAAAATAAACGTACTCAAACTGTTGCAATGTAATTTTTGTTTTCAAAGATGTGTAAAAAAGTGAGCCAAATGAAAAATATTTAATACTGTATACCCAGGTCCAAAAATGTTGGGACACAGTGTAAAATGTAAATGTAAACTGAAAGCCATATTTTATTCACAGCAGAACAGAAAAAATATCAAATGTTTAAACTGAGAAATTGTATCATTTTAAGAAAAATATTAGCTCATTTTGAATTTGATGGGAGCAACACATGTCAAAAAAGTTGGGACAAGGCCATGTTTACTACTGTGGAGTATCTCCTCTTCCTTTAACTATAGTCAAAGAATCTAAGAACTGAGGAGACAAGTTCACAGAGAGATGAAGATTGTTCATGCGTAATATAGGATTCTAGCTGCCCAGCAGTCCTGGATCTTCTTTGTTCTCCAGCATCCACACTCTTCTCCTATGTAGCTAAAAGGCTGAACAATGTTCACATATAGCTTTTTCTTCACATCAGAACTTTAACCTGTATTTGTGGATGGTAAAATAAAGTGTGTTCAGAGACTGTGACTTCTGGAAGTGTTTCTGATCCGGTGCAGTGATTTCCAAGACAGAATCATACCTGTACTTATTACAAAACTGCCCGAGGGACCGAAGATCGCAGGCATCCAATACTGATTTTTGACCTTGTCCCATACACACAAAGATTTCTCCAGATTCTCCTTTTTTTGATGACTTTATGTACTGTAAATGATAAGGTATTCAAAGTCTTCACAATTTTACACTGAGAAATATTATTTTGAAAGTGTTCCATAATTTGTAAATACGTTTTTTTGCAGACTGGTGAACCTCTGAGAAGCTTTGCCTCTCTAAGCTGTGCATTTTATACACATATATGTGTTACTGCCTGTTGCCAGTTAGCCCCAAGTGTTTCTCCAGCTGTTTTGTTTCAGTATTGCTCAGATTCCCAGCATTTGCTAACCTTGTCTTAACTGTTTTATGACGTACTGCTGCAAATGAAATTATGTTATTTTATTTTCAATGGAATAGTAAAATGTCATTTAAATCCTTTAATGCATTTTCTATGTTGTTTGTGAGGTTCTAAGATTTGAAAATCATATTATACATACATACATTATCATTTGTTCTAATCCCAAGGTTGTAAGGATTAAATTTATGCCTGAGCAACTGTGAAAGTGTAGTGATCAAATACGTTGAATTATACCTGGACATAAAAATTTAATATTTGCAGATTCCACATATGCCAACATAGGGACTTTATTTATTTTTCTATTTTTGATTTATTTGTTTACTGATATGTCAGTCAGGCATGGGACTTTATTGACAACCTAATGAAAAATGGTTCTACATTACAAGAATTCGCCGAAAGGAAAGATTCAATGATCCTTAAAGGTCTTTACACCACACTCATAAATTCTGATACACAGTATGCACACACACAAACAAACAAATGCAGAAAAAAGGGCACTGTTACAAATGGACTTTGTCAGCCTCTAAACATTTTTGAAAAATTAGGGTTAATTGTAGTGCAACATCATTAGATTTATAATAGGAATTTGCATATTTCATTAAGGCTTCTTGCTTGTACTCTGTAACTTACATGACAGTTTCAAAAAGCCTCCTATTACACTGACAGGATCCATTGGTTGGTGACTGTTTGGGACATTTTGTATCTTCAGGACTGGAGTTTAATTGAGCTGTGATTGCTCCCACAGAGTACACAGGAATGGCAAGGTCAGGATGCTAATACACACACAAAATTTAGCATATAAAGTGAAACATGAAACAAATTTTCTAAAAATACACTCTTGCTATGATAACCCACAATTAAGGTGTGAATTAAGCCTTAAATACACTTTGCTTTTTGTGTTTCTTGGCTTGTTTTTAAATTCTTGTTGGGCATCCTGTCATGATTCTGCTGTGTGGCAGGCAGGAGAGGACCCAAACGCAAACTCACGGAGACAAAACGTAAACTCAAAAACACAGCTTTAATGCTGGCAAAAGGTGAAACACAAAAACAGTACTAAACTAAACTGGGAAAGCTAAACATAAAGTATACCAGGAAACACGGGGAGAATCACACACAGCATGAGGGAGACTACGACACTGACAAAGAGAAACACAGAGCCTAAATACACAGAGGGATAACGAGGGAATGAGACACAGAAGGGGAGCACAGCTGGGAGTAATCAGGCTGGACGAGACAGACGCAAAACTAGAAACACTCACATGAGGCATGGACCTTCAAAGTAAAACAGGAAACACACTGACTGAGTTCTAAAACACGCAAACTTAACAGCAACTGGGGAGACAGAACATAGGAACCTGAAACATGGTAGAAAACATCAGTGGACATAACATGGAACACAGGGAAGCCATATAACAAAGCCAAAGAGCTAAACCTAAGATAACCATAACTGAGATCCAAAGAAACAAGAAACAGTACATCAAAGGACTCAAAACATAAACCATGATATAAAAGCACAGGATCTCTTCCAAATAAAATAGGAAACATAATGAGACGCAGACATGATAACCAGAACTTGACAACGTAAGACACAGACATGAAACACATGAAGAGCAGGGGAGACTTAACATGGGTTGGAAACACAAGGGGGAACTAATAAGCAAATGAACATAGGAGACCTAAAGAGCTTAACATACTATAAACATCAAAATGAACTAAAACTCAAAACACTGGGTCCTAAGACCCAGGATCGTGACACATCCTTTCAAAACCTAAAGAATGGGCCAACTGCATCTTATACCAAGAGTTCGTGATTGAAGTATGCATGATTTTTCACTTAAGAAATAGGCTGTGTCAGTGAAATACACAGCTGACTGTAAACTTGCCTGCAGCGATTCACCATTGGTCTTGAACCGCTCATTTATCTAGATTTATATTAAATGCAGATGATAACTTTTAACGTTACTTCACATAGTTTTTCTTGTGCTTATGTGTTCCTTAAATGCTGAGGTGATGGACGACACACTACAAACTACTACTAAAGCATTGCTGTTACATCTACTGAATATGTGTGTGTGTGTGTGTGTGTGTGTGTGTCACTGCTAATAAACGACAAGTCAGCCTGAGAAGAGGAGCTAATGTTTACTAAGCCAGCCACTGCTAAATATTCCATCAGAAACTTGACTTTTATCCATCGCTTGCTTTGACATAACCACAGGTTATGTCCAAAATTTAGCTTTCAAAACAAATTTACATTGGGCAGTAATATGTTTGCACACAGTTTTGATTTTATCAGCAGTCAACTGATGAGCTGCTGAACACACGTACACACACACAAAGATGGGCTCAGCCTGCAGTTCACTGAGCACAGTGCACACAGATTTCAGACATTTTTTAGGTGGTTTCAAAATTAGATGTCTTTGCAAATTGCCATTTATTGTATAAGGGAGAAGGGTTGCAGGGGAAGGTCACTGATGCTGCTATGTTTTGTGTTGCTGAGTAAAATTTGTCAGCCCTTGGGGCCCCCTAATAATTTGGGGCAGCGGTTGGCTATCCTGCCTGTTCGTCTTTGTTGGGTCTCAGGTAGCACACCTACTAAGTGTAAAGTAGATCAGATAAATACAAACACATTCAGAGAGAGCAATGTAAGAGACTCAGCTGTAATTAGTGGACAGCAGGATCTGATATAACACTCAGATCCTAGCAGAGATCTTAGCAGGGCAGCCTGGTGCTGGAATAGTTAGCACAGGAGCGCCTCACAGGCAGGATGTGCAGACCTCTCTGTGCTTGTTCTTCCTGTGCTTGTCTCTGGCTTCCTCCCACAGTGGAAAAAAAACATGTGAGGTAGATAAGGTGCTTTAAGTGTAGAGAGAGAGCGAGAGAGCACAAGATCCGTGCCCCTAAGACAATCCAGCACATAACAGCAGGGTGCAAGATGCTAGCAGGCAGGGCATACATGGAATGCCATAACCAAGTGGCCGGCATCCCGCAGGCGAATAGGAACCATGAAGAGGCCGCTAGGAAAGCTGCAACCACCAAGTACCTGCAGAGGGTCAGGCAAGTCCTGAGGAGTCAGCTGAACGGTAAGAACAAGCTCCGGGCTATCAACACCTACGCCCTGCCCGTGATCAGGTACCCAGCTGGTATAATAAGTTGGCCAAAGGAGGAGATAGAAGCCACTGACATCAAGACAAGAAAGCTCCTTACCATGCATGGAGGGTTTCACCCCAAGTCCAGCACCCTGAGGCTGTACGCTAAGCGGAAGGAAGGGGGCCGGGGACTGGTGAGTGTCAGCACCGCAGTCCAGGATGAGACAACGAACATCCAAGAATACATTGGGAAGATGGCCCCAACTGACCGAGTGCTCAGTGAATACCTCAGGCAGCAGAAACCCAAGAAAGAGGAGGGAGACGAGGAACCATCATGGAAGGACAGGCCCCTGCACGGTATGTACCACCGGCAGATAGAGGAGGTGGCTGATATCCAGAAATCCTACCAGTGGCTGGACAAAGCTGGACTGAAAGACAGCACAGAGGCACTAATCATGGCAGCACAAGAACAATCTCTAAGTACAAGATCCATAGAGGCTGGGGTCTATCACACCAGGCAAGACCCCAGGTGCAGGCTGTGTAAAGATGCCCCTGAGACAATCCAGCTTTGCACTAGGATGTTGTCGGAGTAAATGTGCAGTCATATTAATTTTGCTCCCACTAGTGCTGTCAGCGTTAATCTCGTTGAAATGACGTTAACGCCACAACACGGCAAATCTCCGCTAACGAGCTACCGCGGATCGCCCCGTGCGCGGGGCTGGACGGCCAACACGTTAACGAGCTAACTGCGCTAACGCACTAGTTCCCACCAATGTAATTGAGCATTGCGTGGCACATCCGACATAATATTTTACTTTTGTCCATGACATAGTTCCAAAGGCCAGATCTGAATGAGGGTGGGGGAAGTTCAATTTGCCATGTTGCAAGGAGAGCTTAACTTCTGTCTCGCTAGCTTGCCCTGCGCTCAGTGAATCTGCGTTCGACTACTCCGCCTAGGCTGCACTGTCGAGCGCAGATCCACTGAGCGCTCAACACAGACAGCATCGTCAGAAGGAAAGTTGATAAAATAAATAAAAAATTTTGTATTGTTCGATATATATGCGTACCGAACCGAAAGCACTGTATCGAACGGTTCAATATCGATACGAGTATCGTTGCACCCCTAGTATATATATATATATATATATATACTACACCCAGCACGCCCCTGCGGGCGGTTTATCCTTCAAGCTCGGGTCCTCTACCAGAGGCCTGGGAGCTTGAGGGTCCTGCGCAGTATCTTAGCTGTTCCCAGGACTGCGCTCTTCTGGACAGAGATCTCCGATGTTATTCCCGGGATCTGCTGGAGCCACTCGCCTAGCTTGGGAGTCACCGCACCTAGTGCTCCGATTACCACGGGGACCACCGTTACCTTCACCCTCCACATCCTTTCGAGCTCTTCTCTGAGCCCTTGGTATTTCTCCAGCTTCTCGTGTTCCTTCTTCCTGATATTGCTGTCATTCGGAACTGCTACATCGATCACTACGGCCGTCTGCTTCTGTTTGTCTACCACCACTATGTCCGGTTGGTTAGCCACCACCATTTTGTCCGTCTGTATCTGGAAGTCCCACAGGATCTTAGCTTGGTCATTCTCCACCACCCTTGGGGGCATCTCCCATTTTGACCTCGGGACTTCCAGGTTATACTCGGCACAGATGTTCCTGTACACTATATATATATATATATATATAGTGCAAAGAAATGCACTGTCTGCACATATATATATATATATATATATATATATATATGTGCAGACAGTGCATTTCTTTGCACTGTCTGCTTCCCTTTTCTATGTATGAACTGCAGACCTGTAGTGTTTAGTGATGTTTATAAACCTACTTATGTGATGGCCTCATCTCAGTTGTCTCATCTCTCCATCTAAGCTGCTGCGTTAGAGCAGAGTTGCAACCCCAGCACTTATGGCTCACAGTTGTGTCCTAGCTCTCAGTTGTCTTCTACCACTCCTACTTATAAAAATGCAGGTTCTCTTCCTCCTGTCTCAAGAGGCCCTTTTCTCTACGCCTCAGCTGCCTGTTCTGTGTGATTGTGATCTTCATGGCTTTGGTGGTGCCCCCCTCTTTCTGAGGAGTTTTATCATCCCCCGCACATACTGTGTCCCCGGCTGCATATTCAGGTGGCTGACTTGTTACTGTTTCCCTCAGGGCGATGTCTATCAGATTGAGATGGACAACACAGAGAGGTGCACACATGGTGAAAGTCACATTCTCATGGAGATTTGTGTGTGTGTGTGTGTGTGTGTGTGTGTGTGTGTGTGTGTGTGTGTGTGTGTTTTTAAAGTTATCAGTCTTTTACAGCTACACTGAAACTAGCAGAGGTACAGAGGTGAATCTGAGTCAGTTATTATAAAATAACCACAGAGAGGAGCTTGTTTAATTCCCTGCTTAATAGCTGTTTTAGCTTTTGTGCACGTCGCCGAGATTTCTACCTAGGCTAGAGAAGGCAGAGAGTAAAAGTTACAGCATCCCAGAGTAGCATTATAGCAGTGTTCCTGTTAGAAGCCTGCTCAGCAGGGGGTAAAGAAATGACTACTGCAGTAATAATATAACACTAGGAAAAACAATCTGTGCAAACAAACAAAGAAAAAGAAAAAAAAAATTGGTGTGTGAGAGAGGGCGGGACAAACAGCTAAGACCTGCCAAAACTGAAATGTGTTCAGAAATTTTACAAGGAGCAGGGTCTGTTCATCTGCGGATTCTTTAGAACTTCTAGCCTTCTATTGTAAGGTGGCTCTCTGTGTTGACTGTTGTGGGAGAGTATAATAAACTGTGCAGGGATTTGCTCACATAGGTTGGCAGTGATAGTCAGCATCCTGCAAAGAGCAAAGACTAATATCCCACAACATGGGAAACGCCCCAGTACACGAACAGAAACAAAACCTAGGCAGCTGTAGTCAGATTTTTTGTTTTGTTTTGTTGTTGTTTTTTTTTACCAAAGACCAGCTAGAGATAGTTGTAACACAGCTAAATTGGCTGATGCATTATAACTCTAGTCAGTATGCACTATATGGTTTTTGTCTGTTTCAGAATCAGACTGCAAATAAGTGGACAATAGAGTGACTAATCAAAAGCATCAAATTGGCCAATGGCCAGTAACTGGATTCATCCATCCAAACAGTAGTACTTCATTTGATTTGTTTTACTGAAGTACCCTCGGTTAAATTCAAGCTGTAGCTATAACTGCCAGTGGGCCATGTCACTCGTGGCTGAAAAGGAATCAACACTAACTCCCTTCGACTTGCCGTGATTATAAGCACTCATAGATTTTTATTACAGTACAGTGGAGAATGTCAAAATTCAGACATCTGTCTCAGTGTTTTTCTTTTAGAAGTTTAGTAAGAGTGCAATTGAGAGAGATCTGTGAGGTGGTAGTTGTGCAATAAGAGTATGTAGCATTAACCCAGGGGTTAACTATCCTACTGCTAATTTGGGGTATACTTGTAGAAATAATAGCTGGGGAACTTTGTTCCAGTCCTTCAGCCCCAAAGGATGAAGAAGTGGTTTGTTGGTTTGAGGCCATGTAATAGCACCTCTTTTTGTTTCTCTCTTAGAATTCCTTTTTTAAACACCACCATATTATTAATGCACACAATTGTAACACGTTTTTAAACACAACATTCAGAACACTGATTTGTTCCTTTTCTATCCACGAGTTAGACCCGAGTGTGTGTCTGAGGGTGAGCTCATTCACTAGCAGTGTGTGCACAATCTCAGCCATCAGAATTCATTCTGTGCAGTGGTGCGTCCTGCCTATTTCAGAGTTCTGTGTATTTCTTGAACATGATAAGACGGGGGGTGGGAAGCCACCAAAGTTGGAAGCAGGCTGTTGGCTACCCTTCCAATGAGATTATTAGAAATGGTATTCATATTTTGTGTGAATTTTTAAAATGTATTTCAAAATCAATGGTTGAAGGTGATTTAGCAAATCACTCACTGAGGCTATATCAGAAAAGTCTTGGTGGTTTTTAGCCTATATTAGCAATCTAGGATTAGATGAGAACTGGAATTACACTGACTACAATGCAGGGATGCAGAAGTGGGTATATGGATAGATTTTGTCATGACTCGGGAGATTAAATAATATGTTTTTTGTTTATAAGTTGATCAGAGAGTAGGAGAAAAACAAGTGACATTTGTCTATGTTTTGCATATGTATATGATCTGTTTGTATATGTATGTGTGCATGTTTGTGTGGGTATGACTGATCCATAACCACACAGCTCTCTCCGTCACAGATGGTGCAAATATGGATGCCAGCATGATGAGTCTTCCAACCCCAGTGGGGGCCAGAATGATTGTCTGAGATCTTGGAAAAAGCTAGAAGACAGAATGAGGCACAAATTAGACTTGTTAACGAAGGACAATGAGTCTGACATGCAGCTGTCTAATCTCATATTTTTGAGGCATGCAGAGAACATTCAGAGGAGAGCTGTCTCTCAAATAGAGGCCAAGAACATGTTCCGTTGTAGCAAAAGGCACTTGTCGAGCCATGTTCTGTCTGAAGATCTGGCAAGAGATGTCACATATTAAACAATTGCGGGAAGCATTTTATTTCTTCAGTCATTTCTGAATTTTAAAAACATAAACCATAAATACTAGACGCTTTGCTTCTGATCTAAAAAGTTTCACCTGCTTTTAGAGAGCAGAAAATAAGTGGTAGTACTTTAGAAACGGACTAATATATATTTATAACTGTTGTCAAGCAAGAGCAAAATAAAACCTCTTAGAACAAAACCTTAATATCTGCACAAGGCTAGTGCAATATTACATAACTGTGATCAGTTCAGAATAGTTAATGTGTCTTGTGATCAAAGCAATTACTGTGCGAATACTATTATAAATGCTTGTTTTGTTGAATGTCTGTTACCATTATGCATGCATGTAAAAGGTCAGCATCTTGGTTGTATTGACTTCCACAAAAGATTCACTTTGTTTATTACAGTGCAGCTTTTTACTGTCCATAACATCAGGATACAACATAAGGATAAGAAAGCAAGCCTAAAAACTTTTCACTATAGCAAAATTTGAGAATAAGATGAAATTAAGACTGCTTTCAAGGCTATCTCTCTGTTAACTTTCTGTAATCAACTTTGTTTTTTCATGCCATTTTGCATAGTGCAAAATCACTACAACAGTTATATAAAGTGCTTTATATTGTAAGGTAAAGAGAGATAAGGAGAGATACAATAGGACGACCCCTATGAGCAAGCACTTGGTGACAGTGGAGAGGATAAACTCCCCTTTAACAAGAAAAAACCCTCTGGCAGAACCAGGGTCAGGGAGTTGCAGCCATCTGCCACGACTAGTTGGGGGTGAGGGGAGGGAGACAGGACAAGAGACAAGCTGTGAATGGTAAGCTGTGATTGTCCCTTTTCTTTTTGAACATCATAAACTGTTACTTGTATTGTTTGTTCTTAAGCTGCAAGGTTTCTGTCTTACAAAGTCTCCGTAATATCATAAATTGGGATCACTGAACCTTTGGTCAGGACTCTGTGCAGGCCAGTCAAGTTCTTCCATATCAGTGTCGCTCATCCATGACTTTGTCGACCTTGCTTTGTGCACAGGTGTGCAGTCATGTCAGAACAGGTTGGGGACATCCCCAATGCACAATGCAGTGAGATAAGTACCGTTCTCCTGGCAATCACCAAACCCAGACTTGTCCATTGGATTGTCAAATGGGAAATGTTCTCCAGATAGCATGTCTGGTAACTTTATACCACTGCTCACCAAAGAAACCCATTCCATGAATTTCTCTATACACTGTTCTTGAGCTAATTTTAAGGCCACACAAGGCTGCCACTGACTCTGCAGAAAGTTGGCAACCTCTGCACATTATGCACCTCAGCATCGCTGAGTCTGCGCTGTTATTTTATTTGGCCTACCACTCAGTGTCTGAGTTTCTGTCATTCCCAAGTCACGACTGGACTTGTTACACAGGTGGCATCCTATTACTGTAACAAATATTTTGGGAGCAGTCTGCATGCCTAGGTGCTTGATTTTATACACCTGCTCCCATGGTATTGATTGGAACGCCTGAATTCAGTGATTGGGATCGATCAGTGAATACTTTTGGCAGTATGGTGTATCATACCCGTCATGTTGAGGTTATCTCATAAACAAAATAGATCTAAAATTGATGTTGGGGATTTCTCCACACACTTTCTGGCATGTTGTTTACTATTTTTGACATCAGTGGAAGCTGAACAAGTGTTCATAGCCCAATAACTGAAGACATGGCTGTGAGATGTTAACATTTCAGCACAGCACTTGTAGCCAAAAGCACTTAATGTTATTTTTTCCCTTCTGTCTAGGATTACAACAGGAGTGAGAAAATTCCCTTAGATGACCTAAGAAGCCCAAGTTAAATGATTTTAATGTGGTTTTTCATAATAATTATATTATTCATATCCTTGCTCATGGAGGAGTTTCAGCCCCTCTACCACATCCTGTTGTGGTTGAGGCCAGTGGTTACACAGTCTTTGTCTATAATCATGTAGTTTGTTTCATGTCTCTTCATCATAAAATAGATCACAAATTGCCAAAAGTACAAATTAGCTGGACTGTAATAATGAATCAGGGGCATAATGAGATGCTGCAAATTGCCTTTGTGTTTCTCCCCTTTGGATCATTAGCAGCAGTCATACATGACGCCACAGATCAGGAAACTACATATAACCGTCAAGTACATTTTAGGGCTCATTTGCACAGCATGTGAGGAATGTGAGGCTAAGAGCTTACAAGTCCAGTGATTAACGCCTGGCTCCATTTTAATTCTTCGGGAAAATGGATTACCTCAAAATAATCCCATTTATGGGCTCATAAATATCTGGACTCTGAATTCATTCGTCTTACAGCCTGCCATTTTTCTGACATGCAAATGTTATTACACATCTGGAATTACATATTCACTAGAGAGGTGCAGATGTGCACTACACACACTCACCCACACATACACAAGCTCATAATGTTGATATTGTTCAAACAATAGCCATTGTTTTAGCATTTGAAAAGGTATCTTGGAAACTATCTCCACCAGCCAGGTCTTTTTAATAAGGTGCAATTGGAAGCAGTGCTGGTGATTGACTCTGGCAACGTGTTCAGCCCCACTCTAATGAGCCCCATCCGTAAACCCTTCCTTTTAGACTGGGCTAGGTATCAGAGATGACCCTACAGTCCGAAGTCACATTTAATTACCACCATGACTCAGTGAACTGGACAGCCAGCTAGTCCAATCGCTTGCTTGCCTGGTCCAACCTAGAGCCACACCAGAACAGAGCAGACTTAGAGACCAAAGCTTTGACATTTTGAGAGATAGCAGCCACACAGCAGTCTGGGGTTTACACCAACTGTCTTTCTTGGCCCCGGATAGTGGGCCCTGTAATATTCAGCACATTTCCTACATGGCTAATATCTTCTGGGCAGTGTCTGAGCCAGTAAAAATACTTTTATTTCCAGGCCCTGAAGCTGGTTTGCATCCAGGTCTGTTTGAAAACTAATGGAAAAAAAGTGAGAATATGAGGGGGTGTCTTTTTTTGTATAGAGTGATGTTTCTATTAAAATAAAGAGTTTTACTAAAGGAAAGAAAAAACAACATGACAAGCAGCGAGTGCTGTATTTACCACATCAGAGTGTTAAATAACAATAGCAACATAGTGTGGTCTTCATACCGCATATAATCTGAATTATCCCTGACTGTAGTAAAAGCCTAGTACAATTTTGCACAGTATGGATATTGGTACGTGCACATTTAAACCAGTGTGCACATAAAAAAAATATTTACTGGTGATACCGTGTCAAAGGTTCTCACTGAAAGATATTTGCTATTACTAATCAACTGGACTGAACCAAAGTGAACCCGTCTCAGGCTGTTTCCCAGCTTGCAGCTAAATTTGGCTCTCGTTCACGCTGCTGCGGTTTGCATTTTTGTGGAAGATTTTGATAGTGGACAGTTTGGGTTCTTCCAACAGTCTCTGTATATTTCCTCAAATCTACTGGTCATCAGAAAACACTTAAGCGGAGTCTGCACAGTTGTTTTTGGACACATTTGATCATCCCACATGAAAAGAGAGAGGTTTCAGTAATCAATGTCACAATGTCTGCATGTCGGGAATGGATAATCAATTTTGTCTGATGAAATGTCAGTTTATGAATTTAAAGACATTTGTTGGTGGTGGTCATATTACGTGCCTTATGATGTTTTGACGTTAGAGTACTATTCATGGAAACCAATCTCTTGCCTGCCTCGGGTCAAGATGAATGTGTTGAGAGCCACAGCACAGACCAGATTCCCCATGGTTGTTGAGCAACTGGGCCATTGTGGGCTCTGCTCTTTCTCTTTATGCCTTTTCTTTCCCCTCATCTATCGCCTCTGCTATCCCTCTCAGGGACTATTCCACCTCGAGCTCCTGGAAATCCCCCTGTCTGTTGAAAGACATCCTTCACTGGTACTCAGCAGCCATTTCAGACAGGCGAGATTCGGCCCAGACTGAATACGACAAGCATCTCAATCTTTCAGGCACCCGAAAAGGATGTCTGACTGCTTTAGGAAGGAAATACTTTGACAGGGAAAATGTTTATGCCTTGAGGACTCAAGATGTATGAGCATGGATTAGGAACAACATTTCAGGGTTTGAGCTGTCAAACTTTACAGGATCATGCTTGCCTTTCTTGACAAAATGGACATGAGATTGGCAGCATGTTTTCTTTCTAAATAACTATCCTGTTCTGTTAATGAAGAGCAACATTGTTTGGTGACAATCAACAATGCACAGGAATGCTGCAGTAAAGGAAACTGTAAAACAGCCAGAGACCAGTTATAGTCAATGTGAAATATATTTCCAAATAAGTGACAATTTTATAATATAATAATGAAAGGTAACAGCATAGGGAAAAGTTTAACAGTAGAACTACTACATAGTACCCAGTTATTTAATTAGCAGCAAAAGAATTCAGCTTTCTGTGTAAGTCTGGAACTAGATTGAGGTGCAAAGCTATAACTATATTAATAATGTTATTTAAACTCCAGCTTCCCTCTATTTTACTAGGTTCAATGTTATATGACTCTAGATACTTGTCTCCAGCCTCTAGACTGAGGTTTATGATTGTAGCTGTTGTACCCTAGAGGTATGTTTTGTCTCAGCATCTATCCCCATTTCACTTTTTAACTCTCCTCAGAAACGGGATATGTCATTTCCCTCAGTAAATCGAAGTGGAATGTTAGATTCCCCTAGAAACACATGTTTTACCTTAGCAAACCTGGCGAAGGTTATAGCTTCTTAGTCATTGTAATATTGTACTTTGTGACATTCAGGCAGACAAGAATGCAATCTTATATGCACAAGCTCTCTCTCTCTCTCTGTTACACACACACACACACACATACATATATGTGTATGTATATATATATATATATATATATATATATATATATATATATATATATATATATATATATATATATATATATATATAACACACTGTCTTGCAGAGCACAACAGCCCTCTGCTCGGCATGAGTGATATCATGTGACAGAGCTACAGGCCTTAGATGGCGCCCCATAGTGAAACTGTGAAATGTTATTATTTAGTTCCTTGCCAGTGGTCTGTGACACTATGAAGGACGGTAGGGCATACAGAGGAGGGGCCTTGGGTTAAGCAGATGGTGATAAACACCACAAAGCTCAAGTTCTGTGCTGTCACCAACTTAATTCAACTGGTGAGCTGTATTTTAATTGTGTAGTTTTATGGTTTTATTATCCTGCAATAAATTTAATTGTGCACACAGCCAGGTCTACATGCAGTGAGGTTCTTTTTAGCTGTACAATAATACTGTTTTAAAGTCGCTGTTTATTTTTTACCCCTAAAACTACTTAGGATGTTCTAAGTGACCTCTGTGGTAATTGCTCAAATAATTTCCCATTAGCCACAAATGTTTGCTTGAGTTCAATGGCCTTGACTAACTCTATTTCAAGGTGAAATTTCAGTTTGAGGACAGATAATGTCTGTGGGAGAGCACACTGACACAATTACTTTAACCATAAGGGTTGGTATAGGCTTACACTAGACCAGTGATTAAATTAATGCTTGGAGGAGGAGGGTCCAACAGCCAATTACACAAACCCTGAACCACTGGACCGCATTATCTAATGAGCACTTACTCACAAATTACACAACAAAAGAGGAGGTGAGCGGGAGGTGTGGACCATGACCCAACTACTGCAATTCAAGTGAAAATGGGAGATTTTCTGCAACTTGGATTTCACATCCTGACTACCACTCACAAGCATGATTGCTTCCTGTGGTTGTATGGAGCAGTTTGTTCTACCTTTCTTCTTTAATGCACACACACACCCACACACACAGACGTATACACACCGCAATGTCTAATTGATAAAATATGGTATTCATTAAATCTTACAGGCCTTCTTTTTAGCTGCCTGGGAGGTAAAATAGCTTAACCTGTGCCCTACTCCAGACAAGCACAATTCAGGGTTCACCATAATGGAAGCAGGGCACTAGTTACAGGAGACATTTTAAGTGCACAATTTAAAGGTCTGTAACCAAATACAGTGCAAGGAAAAACTTAGCACTCTCCCATTGAAGAAGCCTAGTTCTTAAAACATTTTTAATGTTTTCAAGTAACCAACACAACAAGTGCACGTTCATTACTGATTAATTACAGTACAATTCAGAAGTCCTAAGTTACACCTCATATCTTTATATTTTGCTTCCAAGAAGCCAGACTTTTGCAATTTTTAACATGGCTGTGAGCAAGGTTTTTCTTTAGACATTTACTCCTTTTTTTTGGTTTGTTAAGCCACTTAACATTGGCCTATGAATCACCTAACTCAAGGGATGAATCAGTGTTTTGTCTAAACATAGCAGATACCTTAGCAAAGAAACTGTTTTAAATTGTCTCTTTAGGCACTTTGTTACTAGCAGCTCGTCAAAAAACAAACAAAAGACAAAACAAAATACATTTGTTCCCATTTTTGTTGGCAGCATTTCTGTTGGCTGTTCTTCATCATGACATGGAGTGAGTTTTTAAAACATCAGAAGAAACTGCACAAGTGGAGGACAAAAGCATTTGTGTTTGTTTAAATATATATAACATTATCATCCCCACCCCTCCGAGATTGGGTACCAAGCCTCACGAACAACTGGTGCATTGAAAGTGTTGAATGCGAGAGCAGCTGACTTGAACGATAGGATCAAGTCAGGTAGGATTAAAGCTGGAAACCTGGACCCTCTGTGCCCGATTATCAAGTGCTCTCTGAAAATCTACTAGAAGATGTGAATGCACCCTGCTGCGACCATCATCAAAACCAACCAGCTGATCCCTGAGATGCTTGGCTATAAGATGAACAGCCACAAGGAGCAGTACCCTCCATAGAGAAAAAGACTAAAGGCAGAAAGTTAGCCAACTATCAAAGCTGCAGAAAGGTGAGATGAAGAAAAACGTCTCTAAGACGTACAGCAAGCTGTCCATAACTCAGGCCTTGAAAACAGCTAAGCTAAGTATAACAGAGAGAGCCCATGACAACAATGCTCAGTGGGTAATGGATCTAAGAGCAGACCATAGTGACCTCTCTGAACAAGATCTAGTAGCCATCGCAGTGGTAGACATCCAAGAAAGAGTCTCCAGTATCAAGAGACCCTAACATGATTCACACCTACTGGTTAAAGAAGGCGTGACTGCACTCCATGAGCGTCTGGCAGCACAAATGAGCCAGCTGCTAATGGATGAGACACAGAATGGCTAACTGAAGGCTGGATAGTCCTGATCCCCGAGGATCCCCAGAAGCACATGGAAACTTCTGTCAAGCATCACAGTGCCTAAGATGAACAGGCACATGGCTCAATACATGAGCAGGCTACAGAAAGGAATTGCCAGAAACACCAGAGGGGCAAAACATCAGCTATTGGTAGATAGGGCAGTCATTCGAGAGTGTAGGACCAGACTGACCAACCCGCGCATGCCTGGATTGACTACAAGAAAGCCAATGACTCAGTGCTGCACACATGGATTCTGGAACTCTATAAGATCAACTGGACCCCTGGAGCCTTTATCAGAAATTCAATTGGGATGTAGAGAACAACACTAATGGCCAACTTCAAGTCAATAGCAGAAATCAGCATCAAGTGCAGGATTTATCAAGAAGATGCTGTGTCCCCACTGCTTTCCTGCATAGGCCTGGATCCCTTTTGCCAGATCATCAACAAGACTGGCTATGATTTCCACTGGCCAAAGAAAGAGATAAAAGCCACTGACATCAAGAAAAGGAAGTGTCTTACCATGCAGGGAGGGTTTGACTCCAAGTCCAGCATGCTGAGATTGTTCGCTAAGCAGAAAGAAGGTGGCTGAGGACTAGTTAGGAGTTTCAGGTTCGCATTCCAGGATAAAACAAGATCCATGAATACATCAAGAAGACGGTTTCTTAGTGAATACCCCAGGCAGCAGTAACCTGAGAATGAAGAGGAGCCATCATGGAAGGACATGAACATGAACAAGTATCACCGGCAGACAGGCGAAGTGAATGATATCGAGAAATCCTACCAGTGGCCGGACAAAGCTGGACTGGAAAATAGCACAGAGGCACTAATCATGGCAGCACAGCAGCAAGCTCTGAGCACAAGATCAATAAAGGCTGGAGTCTACGACACCAGGGAAGACTCCAAGTACAGGCTGTCCAAAGATGCGCCTGAGACAATCCAGCACATAATAGCTGGGTGCAAGATGCCAGCAGTCATGGAAGGCCATAACCAAGTGGCACCAGAAGAGCAGTGACAGCAAATTCTAAATTCTGCTACTGTTCACTGAAGCCTCATCAGAAATGGACGGGTGGAATGTCAAGAAGCTAATCTTAAGAAAGGGAAAACAGGGAGAAAAATACTGGTATACCAAATTACACAAGAACTAAGAACCGAACTGAAAATCAATTCAACAGGTATTAAGAGTTGATAATACATTTAAAAGATTGGCTAATTTAAAGTGGAAAAAAATATGAATATATAATCTTTTTATAGCATTCTTTGGGGCGTGGCCGAAAACGGTCCCCAGGGTATTAGGTGTGATTTTTTTAAAGGATAGCCGGAGGGTTAAATTTGAAACTTTTAGTTTAAATTGTTTTCAGTATTTACAGAGGAGGTCAGGAGAGAGATACAACAGTGAATGTGTATAGCCATCTGTAAAACATGGTGGTAGCTCTGTCATGGGTTGGGGCTGCATTTCAGCCAGTGATCTTGGGGATTTTATCAAAATGAATGGATTTATTAAATCAGAAAAGTACCACCTGATTTTGATCCACCCTGCAAACCCATCTGCAAAGCATCTGCTTGACAATGGCATATTTTTTTAGTATGACAATGATCCCAAACACACTGCCAATGCACTAAAAGCATACCTGGGTAGAAAAACACACAAAGGAACACAATGAGTCACTGTACAAAGTGTACAGATGGTGTTAAAGAATAAGGTGGTCACACCAATTGACTTTCCAGCTTGTTACAATTGTACAAAGTCTGTTTTTCGCTTTATATAATCCATATATATTTGTAAAATTTCCCCAGTATGATGTAAAGCGGTGACTTAAGACTTGTACAGCACTGTATTTAATAAAAAATATGAGGGGAATCTCTTCAGCTTACTTTTTTTTTTTTTTTTACCTTTTGCAGTGAGGCACAGCTGAGTTTCCAGACCACTGCATTGTATATTATAGTTGGCAGGACTGACAATAAGTGATCATTGAGCTAATGATGTGCAAACCGGCTATGTCTCCTGTTAAAGTGTTTGCCTGACCTGGCTTAAGGCACTGCAGCTGCAGAGAGAAACTGTGCCAAAATACCAGTATTGAGGTTGGTGTATAAAAGACAAAGTATTGCTTCTATAAAACATAATGCCAAAAAATGCTTTCTAATTTGAACCATTTAAAACATTGGATTAGGCTACGACAATGTTATTTTCAAAACATACATGACACATTAAAGTTGGAAATTAAATGCCTTGCTTTTATTTCATAGAAAATACACAAATCTCATTTATTTACTGAGTTTATCTTTTATTTTTGCTAGCCAAATGAGAGGACTGCACTTCTAATAGACCTATTTTGTGCATGGCATTTGGACCATAACAATTTAGGATGTGAAACACAAATGGCACAATGACTGACATGTATGTGAGGGTGAATTTGTTAGTGCCTAATGTGCGCGTTATCGATAAGCCTACAGCACAATTAAAGATTTTCCAGCCACAACACAGGGATTATACATCAGAAGGCAGAAAACCCACGATAAGGACCTTATCTCATGCAGGCCATACAGTAAATCTAAAAATTATTGGCATTTATTGATTTGCTGAAGGCAGGCTATCCCAAGAACAAACAGGAGAAAAATCCGAGAACGTGCTATACTATTACACACGTTACACATTGAAGATTTGGGGGAAAACAAGAAAAACACATAAGTTGCTGCTCATAAATGAGGACATATACTGTGAGAACAAGAAGCGAAAAAGAAACTCTTTTCCCCTGCTTGGTAGTGCTCTCATTTTGTGGTGATGTATTCCGCACGGTGATGTGATTGCAAAATCCCATCTCGTTCTTCCAGACCCTATAAAAAGCGAGTATGATGGCAGCAATACTGATGTGTGACTGTATGGCCCTGAGCGCACCACCAGGTGAATGTCCCAGAAAAGCCAGAAAACACAATTTTACTCTGAACTGGGGATTTTGTGGCCTCGTTCCGGGAATGGAAGCGAAAACCTACAATTTCATTCATGTCAGTGGAATTCCACACATATTTCCTTTTGATTTAAATGGCAGGCGATTGAATGAGTGGCAGCATAAAACTGAAAATTAAGCAAAATGCTTGACATTGTCCTCTCTGGATATTTTTTGAGAAACGAAAGCTCCCCGTTACAGCATTTTACACTTTACCTTTGTACCTTTGGATTTTATCGCCATTGTTTTCAAAGAAGACAAATAAAACCAGGTGATAGGAAGGAAAAAAAAAACAGGACAGCGAGTGAATCCACAACAAAAGCTGTGCTGTGTGACCTTGAGATGAGCTGCTGGCAATGTGAATACCAGGGTCACAGGAGAAATGAGAGAACGATTGTAAATTGTCAAACGTAAATGCATTTGCGAACGTGTGCATGTTTGTGCGCCTGTGTGGAGTGTGGGGGATGGAGGGAGTTGTGGGGCTTTAGTGGTAACACTGTGAAAAAAAAAACTCTCCACACCTCAATTAGTGGTACTTAGCTGGGCTCTAAGAGAACCAGTCTGAAAGCAATTGAAGTGGTTCAAGCGTGAAGGAGCTAGAGGAAAATCAAAGACATTTTTAAGCAGGAGGAGCATATATCTGCTTTTATAGCCATAGCCTTACAATTTTAGCTATGGGGGGTGGTCGTGTAATGCTTTGGAGTAAACCTTGATTCCCCGAAATTGTCTGAAAGGTTTTTACGATGACATGGAAAGTAGATTCTTTCATACAAGTGTTTTCTAATGGGGCCAACATTACTGCCATGGCAACAGAAAGACCAAATATAAAATGACAAAACAATACGAGATGAATATAATTGAGATCAGGAGAGGGGAAAAAATGAAAATGTTCCCTTGGTGAAGTGTATTATCTGAAGTAAAGGACTAGTTTGTGGTCTACAGAGGGAAAGCATTCTCCCCCTAAAGAGCTTATTATCCACATATAGACATGTCACTTTGCTTCTGAATGACATAGAATATTGGGACTAGCCTTAGCAGATCTTTCTCTCTCTTGCACACACACACACTCGCACACACACATAAATACTGGTTTTAAAGCAGGCGTACTACAGTGATGGTTTCCACCACGTCTGACCACCCTACTAACTAAAGATGATGAAGTGTCGGTGGTTCTCTGCTGCGGGGAAACACATGTGCACGAGGTTGTTTATCCCGGCACATATGCATCTGTGAGTTCCGAAGTATTTATGAATCATGTCTGTTTCCTCACTATAAATAATTGCTCAGTAAAGGGGGAAGTTTGCCATGTTTTTTGTTCTTTGCTGATTTACTGACAGGTATTTAAATGGACCAGTGGCTGATGTTGGACCGAGCCAGATGTTGATCACGTGTAAGGGAACGGCTGTTTGGCTGGACAAGTTTAAATAAACTTTTAGCGCTAGGGAACAAGGCTGGCCTTGCTTTGATGAAGGACAGTGTTTGTTTTTTATCAAAAACTGGGTGTTGTTTACATTTTAATAGCCACTCTCAATGACATTTTGTAGATCAGTATCCTTTAGGGCTGGCACAAACGATTATTTTGATAGTCGACTAGTCACCGATTAATTTTGCGATTAGTCGACTAGTCAGATCATGCATCCATTGGACGTAAAACGTACAGCTTATTGCACCAGCATGCATCTGCTCTTATGTAACATCATTAGCTTACAGCTTTAAGTGTTTAAAGTATGTGCTAACTAAAAATAAAGACAAGATGATAGCTTATTACATTTTAATGAAATTTGCAGATTGTTTCGGTGAAGTTTAATAAACTCCTTGCTGTCTAAAATATAACAGGACACCAGAGTAAATTCTCGAGCAGCGGTCCCCAACCCCCGGGCCTCGGACTGGTACCGGTCCGTGAGTCGTTTGGTACCGGGCCGCAAGAGTAGAGGCTCAGGTGTGAAATGTATGGTTTTCAGGGTTTTTATTGGTTTTCAGCGTTATTTTGTTATCGTTTTTATCGTTAACTCGGTTTTCCTGGGTCTTTTCACGTGTGTTATGAATAAATCTTCTTTTTTTTGGTACCGGTACTAGTTTTATTTTGTTGTATTTATCCGCTACACCTTAAAGGCCGGTCCGTGAAAATATTGTCGGGCATAAACCGGTCCGTGGCACAAAAAAGGTTGGGGACCGCTGTTCTGGAGCATCTCACACTTCTGATAATCAGTTGTCTTCTTGACGTTTATTCAGCTGTGTAAAAAATATAACTTTAATCTCAGCCAAACCGATTTATTCAGGAACAAATAAAATACTAAAAAAAAGCCAAACAATAACATTTTGAAGTTATCTAAGTGACTTATATATATTTAACCTGAGTAGCAAAAGACAGCAGTGGGTTTGAAAACGATTTGCCAGGAGTCCGGTGTTCTCACGGGCTCTAGTGAGCCTTGCCCCCGGCTAGCTATCGAGCTAGTGGGTAACAGATGTCTCCGAAAACGTCGGAGCTCTTTTGAAAATATGTGGTGTCTTGATAAACTGAGCAGATATTTGAGGTTTATACAGTTACATTCTCGCCTGAAAATAGGTTAAATGTTTATTTTGTGACCCAGAAAGAATAATAAGAGTAATATTAAAACTAACTAGCTGCCGCCATTGTTGTAAACTGAGCTGGGCTGCGCTATGAATTCTGGGACACAGCTTTTTCTTCTTCGGGGTTTAACGGCAGCTGGCATCCTTGTACATGCAGTGCTGCCATCTTCTGTTTCAGTCCGTTATTACACTCTTAAATCCTACTACTTATTCCTGCGTCTTTTGTGATCTTACAAAGCTTCAAACGACGCGTCGACTATTAAATCAGTCGTCGACGATTTTGATAGTCGACGTAATCGTGACTAGTCGACTAATCGTGGTAGCCCTAGTATCCTTATTTATGTAGTTACTTATTTTGCAAGTAGCCTACTGCTGCTCAAAAGAGATCGGGGTCATATCTTTTCATTCTTTATGGCTGTTGAATCATTCAGTCTGTATACAGGAATATTCAGTTAGGCAACAGGAATAATTTTAGTGATGTGTTTGCTGCTTATTAAAAGCTCTGTATGAAGGTGAACTCAGACAAGACCTTAACCAGATTATGATCAACAGCTGTACATATAAACACAACCCTGAAGCCACATCCTCCTGAACTGGAATCTCAACACAATGGTGCGAGCATGCTTCTCAGAAAATTAAATATCAGAGGAGGGCAGGAATGGTTTTCATTAAATCACACGGCTTATCAAAGCAACATGCTGTAAACCCAGCTTTCACGTTGCCATGTAATCATTTAAAGTGAAGGGAATCTGGATTGTGTTTCGAATCTGATATTTAATGCTTACTTGTCACCCTGGTATGTAAAGTACAAGTGAGGATTAGTGCGGCGCAGAGGTGTGATTCTATATACAGTGCTGTCGTTTTTAAAAAATGTCACTCTCTGAATCGAAATGAGGCAGCGGTGTGATTTTTATGAGTGTGTGTTTTGTTTTTATTTCTCTTTCATGTTCATTTTTTCTTTTTAAGATCTGAGTTGAATTTCAAACTGCTTGCATACAGTTTTGGGGGACATTGGATGAGACTGATCTTCGCATAAATTGTTTTATGTGAAAAAGAGCCACATTTTTGTCAGTGTCACACAGTGTCCAAATCTCACTGTGCAGTTTGCATGTTCTCCTTTCTCTACCTGGATTTCTTCCATGTGCTGGACTGGAAATCTGTTATTACTGTATTTCCCAGCCTTTAGCCCAGTGCATGGTGGAACCACTCCATGGCACTTGTGAAATTCAATAAGTGGGTGTAAAAAATAGATGATTGAATAATTAATTTCGCTGCACGTAGAATGCCAAGCATGAACGCAATTTGTGAATATATTACTCACTTTTTATTCTTCCTCTCTCTCCGTTGCAACCTTTTTTTTTTTGTCTTTGGTTGTCTCTGGCTTGTTCAGTTTAGTTGAGTCATCAGTTTTCATTAGGAGATTCTCCACTTGTTTTATTGGAAATGTTGCATGGATAATGGGCATTATTCGAAGACTGAAGGGTACATTGCTGTAAGTAGCTACAACAGATAGAAATAAATGAGCTGAAAATGCCATTATCAAGAGGAAGAGATTAAAATCCTTATCCTTAACTTTTAGGCCCAAAATAAAGCAGGGGAAAAAAGCACATGATGTGACATTATTTCTTTTTTAAGGATTTAGTAATGGTGCACATAAACTGATTATTTTTCTGTAATCCTTTCAGGATTAAGGCTCTTTTAAGACTTGACTGTTTGTGATTATACCCCACGCAGTTGGCTCTGCCTTGCTCAGCCCAGAACATGTGTTTAAACACTTCATTGAGCATTTCCATGCTCGCTCTGGCTTCCAAGATGAACTGCGATTCTGGTTTTTTAATGTCCCCCAATAAAAATTCACAGTAGTGCATATATATCAAATGCTGGTGTATGTGATGTTTGCCACAGCACTGTGGTAACATCCAAAGAGAGCTTTTTTTTTTCTTCTTTTTTGGGGGGGGTTTGACATTAAACTTCCCATTCAATCCCTCCCAGGTGACCTAGAACTCAGTGAATTTTTTTGCTAATACCCACCAAGGGAAAACCTACCATATAATATAAGGTGGGGGGCACACATGCACATCTTTCTCTCTGTTCTGCTTTTACTGTCTTCTTGCGCTCATGTATCTGCATCACCATATTCATGTTCATTGATTTGGAAATATTAACATGATGTGTGTAATAGAAAAATCAAAGCTATCTAATAAAAACAGCCCAATGATACAAGTCTGATCAATACTGTCGAGACAGTGGGATCACATAGAACCCCTAAAAGTCAACAGCTTTAATGGTATTTTGGGATAAATAACATCTGAAGGCACATTTGCCTTCCACATGTGGGTTTGATTCACCATCATTACACTGTTCATCCAGACATTTTAATGCACTGATTAAACTTGACACACAGTACATTATGAATCAGAAGTCCTTTTCTGTTCTGCTTCACTGGAGTGTTACAGGTAGAGCATTGTAGTCATAAGTAAAAAGAACTTGCAATTAAACTGACACTCTATGTATTTTTTTTCCTTTGTCACATGAGCAATATATAATAGGGTAAATGAGTATCACTGTGTGGGGGTAAAATAAGGGGAAATCAATAGGACCATTATAATTCAAGGAATGAGTATTATTTAGAGGAAGAGATGAATATAAATCATCTACCCTCAGGGACCAAAGCCAGATGATATCATTAAGAGCCTGTTGACATCAAGTATTGGCTTCAGCAATATAAAAGCAAGTTTAGTAGGAGGAACTGCCACCGTTCATTTAATTAGTATATTTCCATTTATTTAATGAGGGAATATAACGTACATTTCAGTATTGGTCTTTCTCAGATAAACGATTTTTTTTCCCATTTTGCCAGATTATCATCATTAGTATGGTACCTGTTGCATAAAACTGCACAATTGGTGAATAGATTTAATCACTGAAAAGTTCAACTTAGATATAGAGAGCAAATATCAGCATGGATCCTGATTAAGTTTGACCGGAGGCAGCACGGTGGCACGGTGGTTAGCACTGTTGCCGCACAGCAAGAAGGTCCTGAGTTCAATTCCACCATCAGGCCGGGGTCTTTCTGTGTGGAGTTTGCATGTTCTCCCCGTGTTTGCGTGGGTTCTCTCCGGGTACTCCGGCTTCCTCCCACCGTCCAAAGACATGCAGCTTGTGGGGATAGGTTAATTGATTAATCCAAATTGTCACTAGGTGTGAATGTGAGTGTGAATGGTTGTCTGTCCCTATGTGTTAGCCCTGCGACAGACTGGCGACCTGTCCAGGGTGTACCCCGCCTTTCGCCCTATGACAGCTGGGATAGGCTCCAGCGCCCCTGGAAAGGATAAGCGGAAGCGAATGGATGGATAGATGGACAGTGCAAAGCCATAAAGTCTCATCTTTTACATAATCCACAACAGCTCGCAGGAGAGCACAAAGCTCATGCAATGACAAAGAGCCAGTTTAATTTCACTGAACATGGAGGGTGATACTGATTCAATTGAACTACAGCAGAACATGGTGGAGATCTGTGGGGACAGAAACCCAGAAGAGGGGTTATTGTATTGTTTTTATTTGGTTTCAGCAATAGATGTGATCTATGAATTACTGTGTAAAAGAAGCCAGCAAGCTGGTGTCGTCGCTGGGATTTCGCTTTCTATATATAAAACTATTCGGTGATATGATGTTAAAAAAGTTAGTCCTGTTACCACAAGATTTAGAAAGATTGTTGTCCAATTATATAAAAATCTGTAACAAATGCTGTAGAGCAGAAAGGACACAGAGGGGAAAATGCCATTTTGCTTTGTGGAGCATTCACAATATTATACAGGTCTATGCCTAAATTCTACTTTTTTCCACCAATTTGTAGCACTTTATTTTTCAAGATTACCCATTTGTATGAAGTTTCCAGTGTACACTACCAATGAAAAGTTTAGTCACACCTTCCACTTTGTAGATACATAATGAAGAGATCAAATATATGAAG
Source organism: Aulonocara stuartgranti (assembly GCF_965226115.1). Classification (NCBI taxonomy): domain Eukaryota; kingdom Metazoa; phylum Chordata; class Actinopteri; order Cichliformes; family Cichlidae; genus Aulonocara; species Aulonocara stuartgranti. Next base: position 14,125,545 of record NC_138948.1, on the reverse strand, counting down.
CAAGATATAGAGAATTATGTAGTAAAGAAAATTTGATAAATAACTCTCAAAATGTTTCATATTTTAGATTCCTCAAAGTAGCCACCCTTTACTTAAAAGCGCTGCAAACCTTGCGCCTTCTCTCAATGAGCTTAATGATATAGTCATCTGAAATGGCTTTTACTTCACAGGTGGGCCTTGTCAGGGTTCAAATTTCTTCCCTTCTTAATGGGGTTGAGACCGTCGGGTTGGTAAGCAGGTGAAAACCCTATTTGACAACTGTTAGACTTCATATTACAGCGAGAACCAATCAGCTAAGTAAAGAGAAACGACAGTCCATCATTACTTTAGGAACTGAAGGTCAGTCAGTCTGGAAAATTGCTAAAACTTTCAGTGTGTTCCCAAGTCGCAAAAACCATCAAGCGCTACAAAGAAGTTGGCTCACATTAGGATCGCCCCAGGAAAGGAAGACCAAGAGTCACCTCTGCTGCTGAGGATAAATTCATCTGAGTCACCAGCCTCAAAAATGACAAGTTAACACCACCTCAGTTTAGAGCTCAGATAACTGCCACACAGAGTTCCAGTAGGAGACGCATCTCTACAACAACTGTTCAGAGGAGACGGCGTGAATCAGGCCGTTATGGTCAAATAGCTGCTAAGAAACCACTACTAAGGAAAAGCAACAAGCAGAAGAGATCTCCTTGGGCCAAGAAACACAAGGAATGGACATTAGACCAGTGGAAATCTGTGATTTGGTCTGATTAGTCCAAATTTGAGGTCTTTGGTTCCACCCACCCTGTGTTTGTGTGATGCAGAAAAGGTGACCGGATGGTCTCTACATGCATGGTTCCCACCATGAAGCATGGAGAAGGAGGTGTGATGGTGTGAGGGTGCTTTGCTGGTGACACTGTTGAGGAGTTGTTCAAAATTGAAGGCACACTGAACCAGTGTGGCAACCCCAGCATCCTGCAGTGACATGCCGTCCCATCCGGTTTGCATTTAGTTGGACCATCATCTATCTTTCAACAAGACAATGACCCCAAACACACCTCTAGGCTGTGTAAGGGCTATATGACCAAGAAGGAGAGTGATGGAGTGCTGTGCCAGATGGCCTGGCCTCCACAGTCACCTGACCTAAACCCAGTCGAGATGGTTTGGGATGAGGTGGACCGCAGAGTGAAGGCAAAACAGCGAACAAGTGCTCAGACTCTCTGGGAACTCCTTCAAGACTGTTGGAAAACCATTTCAGGTGACGACCTCATGAAGCCAAGAGAATGCCAAGAGTGTGCAAAGCAAAGGGTGGCTATTTTGAAGAATCTAAAATATAAAACATGTTTTCACATTTTTTGTTTACTACATCATTCCATGTGTGTTCATTCATAGTTTTGATGCCTTCAGTGAGAATCTACAATGTAAATAGTCATGAAAATAAAGAAAAATGAGAAGGTGTGTCCAAACTTTTGACTGGTAATGTAGCTAATGTAGCTGGGGCGATCGTGGCTCAAGAGTTGGGAGTTCGCCTTGTAACCGGAAGGTTGCCGGTTCGAGCCCCGGCTTGGACAGTCTCGGTTGTTGTGTGCTTGGGCAAGACACTTCACCCGATGCCTACTGGTGGTGGTCAGAGGGCCTGGTGGCGCCAGTGTCCGGCAGCCTCGCCTCTGTCAGTGTGCTCCAGGGTGGCTGTGGCTACAATGTAGCTTGCCATCACCAGTGTGTGAATGTGTGTGTGGATGGGTGGATGACTGGATATGTAAAGCGCTTTGGGGTCCTTAGGGACTAGTAAAGCGCTATATAAATACAGGCCATTTACCATCTAATATCTATACTGTAGCAGAAATTGTGTTTACATGGTTAGTTAATGCAGTTTTGCTAATTGTGGGAAAACTTTAAAAAAGTGAACTCAGCACATCAATTCAGCTGAAAAGATAAATGTTACATTTACTAGTAAACACTTCAGGTTGTTGGTATACACAGATGTGCTAATGCAATGTGAGGGACACCCTGATGTGGACCAGTGGTGGCTGAGGACTCTTATTTTTTCCAATTTTGACTATAGTCATCACTGATCCATTAATAATTATCATTTTTATTATATTTTCATAAAATATAATTTATTAAAATTAAATTTACTTTAATAAATTATGAGGAATTATTTTTTCACCTGTGAAAGAATCCCAGATTTTCCCCCTAACATGTCCTGAATGATGTAAAACGCTGTCATAAAGTTTCATTAAACAGCCAGGAACAAAAACAGTACATCTGAAAAAGAAATACATTATTTAAATTTAACGTTTTCTTAGGCAGAAGTTCTGCTGTTTTGAGTCCTGGTCATGGCTACCTTTCATCTTGAATTTTCATTTCATTTCATGAAAAAGGAAGAAGTTGCAGGGTGCCAAATCTGGCTAGCAGAGCCAGTGGTGAGAGGAGATTTTTCTGGTGTGGGCAGAAGAAAATGAGCTTTGTGCCAGCAGACAATAGCTAATGATAAACACAATGTCCCACACCACAGTTTAGGTTGTTTCCACCAAATGTTCCCCCTAAGACCCCTTAGTATGCTACACTACATCTCTGAGTTTACAGTCTGAACATGGGGAACAAACGGCGGGGCTCACTCACTTTGATTTCCACCAATATTTTACATTTAGTCGAAATGAAATCCACATCTCATAATCAACATTGTCTTTAACATGAATTCTTTTTCAGTGTAACACAGAAAGCACAAATGCAGGCATTCAAGTAGGAATATAAGAGCAGGGCAGTGATAGGCCAAATTTAAATCAGCATAGTTTTTGACATTTATATTATTCATCTGATAAACATAGGGAGGTTTCTTTAATACATGCCATGTATTTGCACCATTTGCATCTTTATGTATATTTTATTTTGTATATTGTATTACGCCATCAGATTCTAGTATGGGTTTGTTGTTCTATGTTCACATTAACTCAGTTCACTGTGCTTTTATCTAGTATTAGTAGCTAAGCCTACCCAAGAGGTGCCCACCTACTTGCTTTCAGCATATCACACTGTAGACCTTTGATCTGTCATCATCCACCTACCCACTAAACCCACAACTATTACAACACATTCATGGTCACTCACTCAAAAGACTAAACGCACACATGTTTTAAGTGCACAGAATCAAAAACACAAACATGCACACGCTTCACTCAACAGCTATATTCCAGTAGGGCTAACTAATTTAATTTTCTGCATCTAGTAGCTTTGGGTCCCCTTTGTCCTTGACCTTGTTGCTGTTGGTCAAAACCGATTCAGGGGGATCCACCTGGCTGTCCTATTTATAACCAGGAAGGAGAGAGGCAAAGCACTCATATTAAGTGCTAAACATAATAGATGGTAAGCTCTAAATTACACCAAATAAGCCCATAAAAGCAAAGATGGCAACTAAAAGCAAAGACAGGCTAATGGTGAATGAGTTCTACGGGTGAGACGGACTAAAATCTTGCTTTAGATGAAAAGCAATTTAATTGATGTTTGCACATTCAATGTTTAATCATCTGATTTTGAACTGATTTTAGTCACAAGAGTTATGATTTTACATGAAAAGCTTTAAAACTTGGTCAGTTTCAGTTCTACTGATTCACGCTTGTTGATGTGAATGTATTGTGTCAACATTGTGAAAACAACATGACTAATCATTCTACATCCCATCCCAGACTTTTTTTTATCTGACCATAAGGTTATAGTCATGACAGACGTTTTAGCTCAAACAGTATATGCAAAATCCCTGTCATATCTCCTGCCCATACACCAAGCTGGGCATACTGCAGCTGTCAGATAACATCTGTTTAGCTGTCCTCTGTTTCTGCTCTGTGGTCTGTGCTTTCTCTTTTTTTCTCTCTTCACATACATAGATATGTATATATGAACTTGCAGGCATTTGTATACATAATGCAATGGAAACCACACAGTAAACACAAAACAGGCAATTAAAATTTGTGAAACGCCCTACGTTCAGTTGTACACATGCCACTCGACAACAGCTTTCAGTAAACGAAATAATGCAGTGGGATCTGGCATAATTGCTCTGTCTCTGCAATCTATGTGGAGACATGCATAATTTTTATAATTACATTTAGAAATACAAATTTATATTTTTTTGTATAAGGATTCATCTGAAATCTCTTGGTTTCCAGATATGTATAAATATTGTAGCCTTGTCCTTGCAATTGGTTTCATCAGTTAGAACTTCTGTGTAAAGAAATCATATTCCTCCACGAGGGGTATCTTACGCAACATTCAAACAGCCAAGCAGGAAAAAACACATCCAACATTTAGTAGTAAAAAAATATATATGCTTAAAGCTTTTACACTTAATATATCCACTGCACGAGTGTGCCACTTCACTCTCACTCCTCTGATACACTGCGATACCAGTGCGTGCAGTGGGAGATTTTGCTATAACTGTACCCTTAACATGCTTTGAAGCTGCTGAATAACCTAGAAGGCATCCCTGTAGCTATTGCTGTTAAAATTATATATGACATATGTGTGACTCTGTACACTTTGAGTCTACATCCAATGAATGCTGACCTATACTTTAAAACAGATCAGTTTCAAGAACTCATGTATTATGGTGGTTAATTTAAAAAAAAACAATGAATATGATATTTGAATGGTGACCGCTGTTGAACCTTTTCACTCCTGACATTTCAGTGTCCCTTAGGGCTAATACAGAAGCGCTTACCAGCTAACCCCCCCTCCCCCAAAAGATCCTCAATCCTCATGTAAAAATATGCTTTAAATGTAGATTTGCACTTGAAACATAAAAACAAACACAAAACAGGGTTAATCTGAACATTTAATTTGCATGTGATGCTTCATGCATCTCTACAACAGTATTTTTTAAAAATAACTAAATATCTAAAAATAAACTAATGTAAGAAAAAAATGATCACCAGAAAATCTGCATCTGCGCTATATGTGCATAGACTGAATATGAACAAATGAGTGTGGGTTTGTGTGTGTGGCTGATAAAAAGTACGAGAGGACAGGAAGGATGAACAGAGAGAAGCTCAAGTTGGAAGGGTCATTTGCATGATCTTTAGAAATATTGCAATAACCTCGGGCTATTGCTAAGAAGACCTAGCTTAGAGAAAACCAAGTTACTTACCACGCTGTGTGTTCGCTCTGCTTTTGCAAGATAAATAAATGCATTTTCCACAGTGCACTGAAACATCCACATAAGATAGTATTCTCACAATTAGCTTTGCTCTTTCTCTTAATTAATGTCATTCAGTAACACTTTAGATTAATGACATTTAATAAGTTACTTAATGCATATTTTGGATAATATTACCATAACTGATTCATCTAAATTTTTATTACAGACCTACTGTGGCCCTAATATGTATGTGGACAGTTAAACTATTCCCTTAGGTCCATAACATTATTAAAATATTTGAAATAAGGTGTTATTATGTCCATAGAAAAACATATTTAACACAACTCTAAAGGTGTAATTTTTACCAAAGTACATCCAAAAAAGTATTTGAACAAGTTCTGACTGTGAAACTTGTCTCCATAACGTCATAAAGCGCAACTGTTAGCTAGAGGCAAGGATGAAGGGCACCTGGGATTATTTGGAACATAGAAAAGCTGGCCAGCTTCAAACTTCACTGCATATTTTTAAGTAAAGTTAAGACAGCAGGCAAGAAACGGGATAAATAATTAATTTGGCGCTCAACAAGCAGATGCAAGTCTGACTATTCTTGATCTAATCAACAAGTATGGGTAACGATTGTGATTGATACACACTGTAAAATCTAATTAGTTCCCAGAACTCAAAAAAATTGAGGAAACTCGTTGCCTCAAAAAAATTGAGTAAAGCTTAGCTAAAAATGACTAAATTAGCACAACTTATTTATTTTGAGTACTCTGTACAAGCTCATTTGTTCCCAGAACTCAAAAAAATTGGATCAAGTTTACGTAAGATGACCAAGTTAGGGCAACTTACTCATTTTCAGTACACTGTACAGCCTTGTTAGTTCCCAGAACTCAAAAAATTTAAGGAAACTCGTTGCCTCAAAAAAACTAAGTAAAGCTTACTTAAGATGACTGTGAGGACAACAGTCATCATTGCAAGTCTGCAGTATTAAGAATAACTTGATATTTCTGACTGTACGATACTAATTGTTTACCTACTGACAAACATTTCAAGTTCAACTAAATGAAAAAACAATTTGTGGTAACCTGAATATGATTAAAAATAATTAACAGCACTTTTTGTAATGATGTTAAAATCAGCCCAACTTTTATTTTCAAACACAACAAAGTATAACAGCCAACACACTGGACACTGTTCTACTGAACAACAAACAGTTATATTGCCATCACTGTTATAATCTTACAATGAAACAAAGGCTCAGATGTAATTATTCTGAAAATAAGTTTAGGCCTACCACAAGTTTGTTTTGTACTTACTTATATAATCAAAATAAAAATATTTATTGTTCTGTCACAAGTGCAGTCTCTGACTTAAACAACACATTTGTTTTTCATTCCAACACAGAAGCTGGAATGTTGTAACATTTTAAGGATGGCTTGTTTCCAGTCCAGGCATTACTGCCTCAATGACTATCATGGATCGAGGTGATCCAAATGTAGGTGCAGAAGAAAGTCTTTAACTTCCCTTAAGTACAGTAGCAGTGGATGTGGGTTGGAGATGCAATGAGCTTGAACCTGCAGGCGACCATCTTCACTGACCACACCATCTGTGACGGAGGACTCATCTCTCCTGTTGTCCTGCAAGCAAACAATCATATTTTTTGGAACATGAACTTAATTGCTTTCTTAAAACATTTTTTTCTGCATTTGGTATAAAACAAACTCCAATTTTCTCAGGCTCCCTCCCCACCGGAGAGGTGACATTCAATGTCCCACTTATCAGTCTGGATAGCCCTGACCACCACTCAACATACAATAATGTCATGAAAGCATCATTTTAAAAAGGGCTATGCAAACATGGCCAGTAACTTTCATTCTAATGATGTGCAAAATGATTTGGGCACAAAACAAATTTTGCTGTTAGAAAACTTGCAGACTTCACTATATACAGTGTAGACCCTCTAAACTAAGTTTGGGGGATGTGATCTTTCAAGAAATGCAGACAAACTGTTGTTGTTTGTTTACTTACACAGCATGTCTTGTAGAATTAACTGGAGTCACCAGCAACAGCATAGTGCAGTCATATCTCAAGCCTAATAACAGAAGACAGGAAAAGATTAGTACAGAAACAACTTCCCCAAACCAAAGCACAAATAAAACAATAAGTAAAACAGGCTGATCTAAAGTATGATTAAAGTTCAACCTGATTAATATAAATGTCACTGACTGTTGCTAATATATTGGAAAACCAAAATACTTACCACTGAGTTGATGTCTTTCTGTCCAACAACAGGAGTGCTGGTCCCGATCGGCCTCAAAGACAGTAAGAAGCAAGCAGAGGGAGAAAAAACAGAACATTTTTTCAGAAACTGATTTGATCCTTAATTGCTGTGCAATCATTGTAACATAGAGTTTGCTTATGTTGTTAAATAAAGTCTAGATTTGACATTAATAGATGTCACAGATGTTCAAAAGCTGCCGCAAAGCATGAAAAAAATGTACATCTCCAAAAACGTTGGAGCATTTTTGCAAATATGTGATGTCTTGATAAATCGAGCAGATATTTGAACTTTACAGCTTCACAGCTACATTCTCGCCTGAAAATATCTTAAAAGTTTAGTTTGTGACCCAGAAAAAGTGATACGTTTTTTAGCCGCACTCCTCCGCCCTTGCCGCGCTTACAAGTACGCACAGGCAACCACCACAAATGCGATCCTCGTTTTCCCCAGAATACCCTTTCTGGGTCACAAAATAACCTTTTAAGATATTTTCAGGCGAAAATGCAGCCGTGTAAAGCTCAAATATCTACTTAATTTATCAAAATATCACATATTTGCAAAAGTGCTTCCATGTTTTCGGAGAGCTGTGTTATCCACCAGCGCGACAGCTGACCGGGAGGTCAAGGCTTGATAGAGTCCACAAGCATAGCTAACTCCTGGCTTATTCTTTTCAACCCCCCTGCACTCTTTTGCTACTCAGGTTAAACATGATATATATATATATTAGTTAGTTAGTTAGTTAGTTAGTTAGTTAGTTAAGGCTATGGATTGAAAATACACCCCAACCTACTCCTAACGGCTGCACCTCCCGAAGAATTGTCTGGGCTCTTATCTCACTTTTTTATTTCAAACAATCAAGAGAAAATTCCACAGACATATTTTTATATAAGGTTTTTAAGGCTGTGGTGTTAATTTTTAAGTAACATGAGCCCAGCGGCAGCAGTAACGCTAGGCTAACACTAACTAGCTAGCAAGATTATAAACCTGGTGCTTAACTAAGAGAAGCCACAAAATCAGTTTGAATAAGAGTAAACATTTACTCACCAAGGCAGTGTATCAGGTAAAGATCCACAGCAATGACAATAATCTCTTGAGCTGACGCTTCTCCAGGTTTGCTCAACATATTCCATAACAAATGCTGGCACCATGAACATGCGGACTGATCTGAGAGGGAGGAGGACAGTAGTCACGTGGCATTTTCAAAACACATCTTTCATCCTTCCGCGCTGAGAAGCAAAACTTCCAGCTTACTTAGTTTTTCTAAGTTAAGACAACTCAAATAAATTGAGTTTATCAGCATTTTTGCATTAAAAAGTACTGGTAACTTATTTTAAATCGAGTTCTAATAACAAATTGATAAAAATTGAGTTCAGCCTATTTAATATTTTTAATTAAACACAATATTACATTTTACAGTGCAGCTGAAACCAGTCAAAGGCTTAAAGAATAAGTCAGCTGGGATTACATAAAAAGTTCAAATTCAGCGAATCTCTTTCTGATTGTAAAAATCTTGTGCCGAACGCTGGCATATGAATTCAGACAGGCTGCAGTAAATGAATATACTGTACATGAACGTCAGAACATCAAAGTGTGGGACTGTTTTTCTAAAAATGGCGCAGGTGAAGTGTACAGATGTATTTTTGATGCAAGCTTAAAGAAATCAGCCAAACTGTGAAATTGATATTTCAAAGCATATCAGCTTAGTCCAGGACAAAGTCAACATTTTACAGAGGCTCTTTCGAAACCCTGATCCAAATCTCCCAGAGCACATACAGTATGGCATGGAAAAAAAAAAGAGAGTTTTTTATACTCTTGTGTGGAAACTGAAAGGAAACTTTGACCACAACTCTTGTGGTAAAGTGCCTGGTTGACTCTATGCCCAGATACCGATCATCAAGCAGTCCTGAAAGCTAAAGATGACAATCTAAACATTGAAATATGGTAACTGTGATCTTTAGTGTGCCCACTTCTGACTATCCATGTTCTTTTTCGTAAATATGTATTATATTTAACCTGCCAAATTTCCTCATGATTGACAAGTGTGCTTGTGCCATGTTTCTTTTAAATAAATGTGATTTGCATTGACATTTTACAGTCTAATGAAATAAAAACATCATGCATTTGCTTACCTTGCAGTGATACAGTGTAATGTAACCAAGTTAGACCACTGCCCGGCCTGGCCAGCACATGTCAATGTAAGCTGTTTAATGGTTAGCAATTCCCTGTTAGCCACTTAGCCATTGGTCATATTATCATTGCTAAGTAGCTGCTAGCAGCTTTGGCTAATATAAGAAAATGATCACGTAGAAGTTAGGCAGGAAACCATGATCAATCCTGGCTACGTGTGTAGCACCTTTAACACACAATGTTAATTTAATAAGATGTGTTATGTTTCTGTTAACTTTTCCAGCTCTGATCAGCAAATAGAGTTTGTGTTTGCACATTATAATGTTATTACTGTATTTTTGCACAATTTCAGACAGCATGAAAATAATGTCATTGTCTAGATTGCACTAATCACTATGATGATTGTCTGTGAAGGTTCTCAGTCATCCAGGTCATCGTAGTCAAAGGAGCTTGCAAAGAAAAGCGTCTGGACTTCTTTAAGTTGCTTGAAGACGTTTCACCTCTCATCCGAGAAGCTTCTTCAGTTCTAAGGTCAAATGGTGGAGAGTCCCAGATATAAACCTAGTGGGAGTAACCCCCCACAGAGGGACAAAAGGACCCCTGATGATCCTCTAATCGCCTGAGCCAAGGTGTGAAACTGGGCGTGGGTCCCAATCAGCCAGAGTTTCGGGTGTGTTCATTGTGAAACCTGGCCCCACCTTATCATGCGAATTCCTGAGGTCAGATGGCCCAGGATGTGAGTGGGCGTTAAGGCGTCTGGGAAGGGATCTCAAAACTGGATTATAGATGGCAGAGAGTTGGTGTCGTAAACCCCCGCCTCTGTTCAAAGATGGACTGTTTGAACAGAACAACTGTTTGCCTTTCCTGGACTGCGCCGTGCACATTGAAGAGAACGGCAAACCCAACATCGAAGTTTACCGGAAGCCCACACACACGGACCAGTACCTCCTCTTTGACTCCCATCACCCTTTGGAACACAAACTTGGAGTAATTAGGACCCTACACCACCGGGCAGAACATGTTCCCTCTAAGCCTGAAGGAAAAAAGAAGGAACACACACATGTAAAGGAAGCACTCAAAACGTGCGGCTATCCTAAATGGGCGTTCGTAAAGTCAGCAAAGAGGCACAGAAAAGAAGACCAGACACCAGCGAGGGAGGATAAGAAGGACAGACGCAACAACATTGTCATCCCCTATGTAGCCGGTGTATCAGAGAAACTCAGGAGAGTTTTCTCCAAGCATGACATCCCAGTGTATTTCAGACCCAGCAACACGCTCAGACAGAAACTGGTTCACCCAAAAGACAAAACGCCAAAACACAAACTTAACAATGTGGTGTATGCTGTACAGTGCAGCGAGGAATGCTCAGACCTCTACATTGGAGAGACCAAACAGCCACTTCACAAGCGCATGGCACAACACAGAAGAGCCACCTCCACAGGACAAGACTCAGCAGTCCACCTGCATCTCAAGGATAAAGGACACTCTTTCGAGGATGCCAATGTTCACATTTTGGACAGAGAGGACAGATGGTTTGAAAGAGGAGTGAAAGAAGCCATCTATGTCCACTGTGAGCGACCATCTTTGAACAGAGGCGGCGGTTTACGACACCAACTCTCTGCCATCTATAATCCAGTTTTGAGATCCCTTCCCAGACGCCTTAACGCCCACTCACATCCTGGGCCATCTGACCTCAGGAATTTGCATGATAAGGTGGGGCCAGGTTTCACAATGAACACACCCGAAACTCTGGCTGATTGGGACCCACGCCCAGTTTCACACCTTGGCTCAGGCGATTAGAGGATCATCAGGGGGTCCTTTTGTCTCTCTGTGGGGGGTTACTCCCACTAGGTTTATATCTGGGACTCTCCACCATTTGACCTTAGAACTGAAGAAGCTTCTCGGATGAGAGGTGAAACGTCTTCAAGCAACTTAAAGAAGTCCAGACGCTTTTCTTTGCAAGCTCCTTTGACCACTATGATGATTATGATGGTTGAGTATTTTCTTGGGTATCTGTGTCAATTTTCGAAATTCTAGTATTATGTGTAAGCACAGTTTGAATTCATAAGGACGAACAATCTTCTCTCAATTTACTTTTTCCATGTATGGATATGTAATATGTATGCAAAAGCTTTAAAGTAGCCAGAGTTTCTTCAAAGGGGTCTTGCACAACAGTTCTCTAAGCTGTCTGAAGGGCTTTTTTTTTATTCATTTTGAGTCCCGTCATGTTATTTGTTAATAATATTAATGACTTTATTTGCATAGCATGTTATAAAACACACAGTTACAAAATATTTCAAAGATTGGGGAAAAAAAGAATACATGATTGATGAGGCTACATGTCTAAAATTACAAACATGGTGTCTTACATTCATTGCTCCATACACACTTTCAAGTCAAGTCAAATCACGTGGCTTTATTCTCATTCCAAGCATGTGCAGTGGTACAGTACACAGCGTAATAAGAAAACGTTCCTTCAAGACCATGGTGCTACATATGACATATAACAGACAATCAGCACTGGACTTTATATCCACAGTAGAAGAACAACAATCAATAGTAAGTCTAAAGACTAAACATTTCCAAAATTTAGGAGTTACAACCAGAGTTACCAATCTGGTTGCCTCTGGTTTTAAAATAACCATTAAAAGACTCTGATAGGGTGGTCAGAGGGGCTGACTGCTAGCCTGCCAAAGTAAGGTTTTATATGTGATTAATAAAATTTTTAAATGAATTCTGAATTTCACCGGAAGCTTGGACAGGTTTATACAATCCAGGCTTGAACTGTGACCTCATACCATTCATTTTACCAGTAAATGTAATGTAATGCACTAGCATGTAAGAAATATTTCACATTAAGCTGATGACATGGCAGGAAAAGTACACTGAATGGCGTTCAGGAGTCTTTTGATAATATTTAACATGAACCTTGAATTGTGCCTATTATTGCTAATCAAGTCAGAGAAGTAGAAGGTATGAGTGAGTTAAGTCAGTGCTGAATTTGAATCATTCAAGCATAGAAAGGCACTCAAGGGATGAAAACAGTTTTGTGTCTACACATAACGGACAACTTACAGAATAATGAATTTTAAAAGTGTTTGTTTAGGCATTTTGTTACTAGTAGCCTAATTTGTTACAATTTCTTTAGCTGATTCTATGAAAAATAACTCATCAAAATGTTAATCTCAAAGAGCTATTAGCTAAAAACCTGGCATATCTCAGCATGGTGTCCAGTGGGTCCTAAAGAAATCTGAGGAAACTGGATAAGAGGACCACAAAAGAAGAAATGACTGGCCAAAAAACAATCTGCAACAGATGAACGGTGTCGGAAATTCATGTCCTCAAACAAACAAGAAAAATCCACCAAAGATCGGATACGGGACCTGAGAGATGGATCTGGTAACAGTGAGGGTCCACAGCCATCTGCACAGTGGAGACTCTACCATGGTTTGAGGTTGTATTTTACCCAGTGTTGGGGACCATGTCAAAATTGGTGGTATTATGTATTGTCAGATTTTCATCCACCTGGAAAGTATCTGAACCTCAACATTGAGGCTGAGGTTGACGAAGTGTGCCGTCATCTTGACAGAAAACAAAACAAAAGTTGAGTGGCCTTCAGGAAGGCTGGAGAACTATTCCTGAAGACTACTTAAACAAATGATAATAAAGCTTGTCTGTTCAGGCTATGTTGGAGAAAAAAAGGAGGTCATATTGACTTTCAAGCTAAATAGAATTGCACAAACTGTTTTTGCCTTAAATGCTGTACTTCCATGTACTCGTTTCGATAAATCTATGCACATGAGCAGAATATAAAAAATGAGGGATGGCTCAAGACCTTTGGACAGTACTATAAGCTCCCTAGTTAAAAATAAGGTTAGCATTTATAAATATGGACAAACATGACGTTTGACTAAAATACTGAGCGTTGGTTATTTCTTAGATATTAAATTGATATATTGTTTCAAACTTGAACCTTCATTTTATGCTTGGATTAATGAAAATCTGGACTATTACAGCACACAGAGTGGTAACCTGATCTCACACATGCTGCATTCTTCTTTGAAAAACAATATGATGCTATCAGCAGCAGGAGTGATAATCCACCTCAAGTCGCATTTGCTGAAATAGAGGCCTCAAAGACATTTTGAATGCGTAACATGATATATTGTCCAAGAGGGAAAGACTTGAATTAAGAATCAGATTAAAGTTATGGCAAGCTTTATGAATAATGCAGCCAGCATTTATTTCCCAGGAAGTCAACTGTAAAACATAGTCTTCTTGCCAAGTCTCTCTGCTCTCTGTACTCTCTACATTTCATCCACATCAGTAATGATGGATGGCAATTTAAAGTAAACTAATTAAACCCGAAAAGGAAAATGAATTGTGACGATATTTCATCCCATCAACATCATAATTGTGCAAGTGTCAGACTATTTCTAGCCATCAAAAAATTAAAAGCATAAATCAAAGGTTATAGAGGCAAAAAAAGGAGATTGGGTTTGAAAGTTATTGTTTTAACAGGATGACAAAATCATTAGAATCAAATTTATGACCCTGGGGCAAAGACTTCTATGATTCTAGTATTGACTTGTCAGTGTAATATCCCTGTCACTTTTTCCTCATTCATTCAGTCTGCACAGAGGAAATACTCTCATTTCATACTCTCACACTGAGCAGAAAGGGCTGATCAGAAGACAAAAACCTCCACTTTGGGAAATCTCACAGCAGAATCCTACAAATATCACTATGGATAACTATATGTGTGCAATATGTGAACAGAAGATTTTTTTTATATTTGATTTCTACAACCCAAATTGGCTGTGATGGTTAAATCCTGCAACCGGGAAAATAACAAAATAATCACTAGAGTTTATGGAGGTAACAGTACTTTTAAACCTCACTGTCACTAATGGAAAAACAACACTTTTAATAGATGTCACTGAAAAATCTGCACTTTGTGACGACAGAATATGCTTTTTTTTTTCTTTAGTGAAACCGTTTGACACTTGACAAACTAATTTGTTTTGCTGTGACAAGTTTAGTGCATCCGTTTGTTTCACAGCAATTAAAGCCGCCCACTGGTCATGCTACTTCAAGTGTTTTGTTAGTTAGAGCACACTGTTCATACATCTGGGTTGCATTTTTTTCCACAGCCCTGTGTGAAATTAGCTGTCATTTCAAAAGAGAAATAATCTTAATATCTACATGTGCGATCACTTACTGTAACACATTAGACATGGTGTGAAACACTGTGTGAACACTTGCTGTTTTCATAGCTCTTCATAGCATCTGGCTGTCTAAAGACAGCATTGAAAACAATCTGAGTTTCACAGAGGAATAACATTTGGCTTCCAACATTTGAAAATGCAGATACGTGCATAGATAGAAACCTGATCCCTTAAACATATAGCCAGTCAAACATGTGATCCCTGATGCAAGTACTCACCTTCTAACATTGCCTTTTTCTCTGTTTTATCTCCCTTTAAGTTGACATTTTCTACTAGCATCACATCTTCCCGTAATCCTCCTCTGGATAGGCTGTAGCCCCTCATCTCTTAGCCCTGAAGGTCAACATGTGAGAGGCATAAGCAAAAGAAAATGACCTGCATCAAACACAATGCAGTGACTCCTATCTGAGGTGGGGGATACCCCTGTAGAAAGATAGGCAGATAGGTCATCTTTAGAAGCTACATGCTCTTTGTAACAAAGCAATTTTACCTGATTGTTAACAGGATGTTCTTTTCTAGTATTTATCCCGAGAGAAGAAGAAATCAATCTTAAGCTAAAAAAAATTTCTTAAATAGAAGAAGTGTGAGAAATTCATATTTCTTTGAGGAACTGACTCTTTAAGTACGTAAAAAAACACAATTTGATGGGTATGATCAAACACAGATAAGATCTTTCAGCCCTTTTGGAAACATTTTGTGCTGTTACGATTGATCTTCTGCAAAACAACCTACTGAAAGATATTTTTTCCACTTTATTTTTGATTTCTCGTTCTGTTTTTATATATTCCTAAATATATTCTTAAAACATGTCAAAGCTGTCATAAGTCATAACTTCTGACCTTGAATTCTTCTCCAACTTTCTAAATAACACTGTGACATTCCACAGTGTGACTGAGACTCTGAAATGTATTCTGCTTATCAGTTATTTCTGGCACAAGCAGCCCCCCCCCCAAACTCCCTCTCAATAAATATGGGGTTGACTAAGTTGATATGCCTTGGAGGCATTTTAAATATTCCCCCCCAAAAATATCTATTCATAAAGCGGGGCGACGTAATTGGGTGATTTATGACCTTTTCACACCACTGAAGCGATTAACTGAAGACATCATTCAGAGCTGTCAGTCAAACGGATTGTTCACATGGAAACGAAACACCATGCAGCCAATAAGTGAGCCAGCTGACTTGAGAATGATGCCTTCAAAAGCCTTTCATTGAAGTGGCCTCTTCAAGACTGTCACTCGAGCTGTTATTGTGTTAAGCTAAAACTTGTATCAGAAAGCTACACTGGTGAAAAGAAAAATGAGATCAAAGGTGCAGGTAGATCGGTGTGCCTTCTTGCATTCATGTGGCTATCTCAAGGGTGGCATGGTTTCTATTGAAGACCGTCTCTTCCCACTGCTCGCCACTCATTCACTGCTGGTCACAGATGTTGAGTATGTTCACAGCTTAATAGTACATGTGGGATGCATCTTCACATAAAGCAATCATTTTCCCAAATTTAATGATCAGGCTCAGTGATTTGCCTTTATTGGTCTTCCTGCATCTCTAGAGCCTTCTTTGGTAATAACAGCAGGAAGAACAACTTGACACTAATTGGCTCATCATGTCAAGTGTGTTCATGCATAACATATTTTTTTTCTACTGATGCTTTAAAAAAAAAAAAAAGTACCAAATTTGTGAGAAGATTATCTTCCACAGAACTGCATCCGATCTTTTGTAGCAATGCATTTTATGCTAAAGGTGCTTTTAAATACTGACAACAAACTGGCAGCACAACTTTTCATCCTATTATTTTTTTTTTTTATCTAGTTCTCTGCTGATGTTTAACCTATATTTATAGTCTATAAAGTCAGATTTCATCGAACTTCATAACATTGCTGAAATCCAACTGGCATATGAGAGGGCCTTTCCCCTCGTTTGGTCCTCAGGGCTTGCCGACTCTCAGTCTAATTAACAGAGATAATGGAAGGTGAAGCTAAATAGCGCTGATGGGGTCCAGCAGAAGGTTATTAGGTGTCCTCATTAGTGCCCGACTGCAGTGAAAGGAGGTTTAAGGTCTTATTCTGATCCTGATGGATGGTGTTCCTCTTTGCCTGTCTTTACAGAGTGTGATTTTACTGCACAGACAGCTAGGCAGGGGCACAGATAGGGAGAAACCTAAAGAGAAGTGTGTGTGCGCACGCTGATGACATTCAATTTGGCACATAATGAGACATGATTTTGCCCGAGTGTCAGAGGAGTATGTTCATTTTCTCTATTAGTTACAGTAGGAATGTTTACTGCAATAAACAACCCTAATACAGTACTTCTTAATACACCATGGTCACGTACGTTTAAATTAAGTTTCCACACCTTTGTAAAATGAGTTACAAAAAAAAAAAGAAAAACAGTAGCACAGTCAGCAAAGCAATGGATTTGTGTTTTATTGTAGTACTCATAGTAGCTCAGACATGTGTATATACAAATACAGATCATTTTTTGTCCATTTTTAATTTTTGTTTATATAATGTAAAAGAGCAGGTTGGAAACTTTCCCCACTGATGGCAAAGTGGGAGCTGAGTTCAGAGGTGAAGGAAGAAAGATAGCAGGTGGTGCGGTGCGGTGGGGGGTGGGGTTATACAAGTACAAGAAGAATGAGACATAAAATGAAGAAGTGGCTCATCAGCAAGAGGCGAGCTGAGAACCCACGGAACCTGGATCGATGATGGGCTTTACCCCGCTAACAATCCGGTTTTGGATTGGTAGAAGGGGGTGCGCTAATCCTTGAACTGTGCCCGGGACCAATGTCTACCGTAGTGACAAGTGATTTAGGGTTGTTAAAAAGGGAGAGAAAGTGAAGGGCCCCGTCGTAGTCTCTTCGACGCCAGCAGCTGTTCCGTGTAAAAGCACAATGGCAGAAAGCGTCTTGTACACAGACCGGGCTGCCAGGGCAGAGGCTGAAGGGCTAAGGCATGGGAAACACTCTTTGCTGCCAAAGAGGGTTGCCGCTTCCCATTCACTGCAGCAACAGCAAATGAGACATGCACACACCAAACTTACAGGTCACACACATTTTTTTTTCCTTTTCTTTTTTCTTTTCTTTTTTTTTTTTACTGAAAAACATCCACACGATGTATACACTCCCAAACACCTCCTCTTGGGAGAGCAGAAAGTGAATGACTAGTCAGAGAAGACAGAGTGCAGCTACATGGGATGACTTCAGTAGATGGATACAGAGAGTCATTCTTATTAAAAAAAAACTTAAAGTTGCTTTTGAACTACAAAATGACTGACCCCACTGTAACCTCACAAAAATGATATTTGTTATGTACATTTGCGTAACTACACAGTTTAATGACAGCACTCAAATGGGGATGCAAAAAAACCAAAAAAGAAATCGCACAACATGAACATGAAAATCTAATACATCATAAAGGAAAAGAAAATAACAGCAGAAGAAAACTTTTTTTTTTTCCAAATGATTTTTTTTTAAACATGTCATCAAGTTCATGCGCATGCCACATAATGAAACTGGTGAGATCCTTCTTTTTAAAAAGCCAACAGTCCAGTTATGGCTGATTTTTGAGCTGACCAACATGCTTTCAAACACTGAAGGCAAAAAAAAGTACAAATAGGCCACCCATTAAGTCCCAAATGTTTCTTATCAAGGCAGGATCCTGACATGAAGACGTGGTGGTTGGTGACTGGTTTGAAACATGTAAGAGATGAGCCTCCTGTTGGCTAAAGTCCAGCCTGCTGTTCACCGATACGTGTTCAGCGCCCACAGGTTTCCACTGTGTATTAGCTCAAAGTTTCATTAGGCATTGAGTATCAAAACACACAATGCATCGTTTGAAGACAGTACACACTCCGCAAAACCCCGAGATAATATGGTATTTGTTTGTTTGTTTGTTTTTTAGAAAAGACATAAGAACCAAATTAATACTTTAATATCAAACACTATTTACATCAAGAAGTTTTCCTAATAATAATAGTCATAATCATCATCATCATAACAATAATAATTATACAGATTTAACAATGATGTATCTCATTTTTTTCTTTTGTCCTCCAGAAAGGTACAAAACGGATACTAACCTAACACTACATGTTTTATGGTTGACTACCTCAGGATACACAGTATCCAGTATATAAGTTGATCCTCATTTCCCAGGTTAAGGTGTGTACAGAATAAATCATGACAATGATAGCAATAATGACAAATACCATTGGTAATTAAGTAATTAATAAGAGTACAATTGAAGCTGGTTTCCGATAAAAGTCTATTGTTAATCTGCTCGCAAGCATCCATTTCGAATCATATGCAGTGCTCATTCCCTGTGGTGTTATCCTGAAAATTAGTACCTCATTAAATGGCATGTCTCCTGTCACCCCTCACAGCCGAGCTGCTATTCCACTGTAATAGCATTGTTACCAAAACCCCCCCAAAAAACTAATGGCAAAAGGCAAAGGCAGTCTTTCTAGTAATAAAGACAGAAAAAGGCATACACAAAGCAAAACCATTACCATGTGCCTTTGAGACTGAATGTTACTGAACGTACGTTTGTCAGAGAAGGTGTTTGTTCCAGTAGTGTTGAATGGATTCTTTTATTTTTTGTCACTTTGTTTGGATTTTTATTTTTTACTTTTTAGGCACTCTAGTCACACTACCTTCAGCTACTTCTCATGTCTTTCCATCTGTGTGTGTGTGTTTCTCTCACTTTAATTCTTTCTGTCTCCTTCACTCACCAATTCTCTCAAACTGCAAGGTCATTGGTGCTTTAAAACCCCCCACGGCGGAAATCTACCTCCCCCCGAGACCCCCCAGGCCTTCCAGCATCTATTTTTAATACCAGAAATAACTCCCCTTGCCACAACATGGGGTCCACATGCCTGTCATTTTGAACCTCATTAAAGAGTCACTTAAGCCAGTAACACAAGAAGCTGAAGGTGGACATGCAATTGCTCCTTTGCTCCTTTTCTTGCTATTTTTCTACATTTCTGAATCCATATTTCAAGACCAATTGGTGCCCTGTTTCTCGTGCAAGAACCCGGCTCTGAAGGGAAGTCAGTTGCCGCACGTTTTCTGTGTGTTCAGACTTCTTTTAAAACTAAGAAATAAGTCAATCTGAAAAGAAAAAGGAAAAAAAAAAACATAAAAGCTTTTTATGCTAACTCACCATGTGCATCAGCGGGAGTTGAAGGAAGCTGAATATCATTATGTCACAGCGAATTCCTTTAAATTTAAGTGCTAACACAAACCTGGCCAGACTAAATAAAGCAGTGCGTTGCCTAGAATTTAATGGATTTTGTTGTTGTTATTCACACGGCAAACACAAGCTATGCATTAGCTAATGCAACGAGCTGGCTCTAAAAAAAATCTCACTTTTACGTAAATCTACTGTATGAGTCAAGGCTGTGGTTACACTTATGGGACAGGGATCCAAGGAAAAATATGGCACTAATAATGGAAATGTCTTTTCAAACAGTTTCCCACGATTTCTTTCATATTTCTTATTTAGCTTGATGTCACACAGTACAAAAGTCCTACAGTTTTAGAACCTGTATTATTATAGAGATGTAAAAAATAAAGCTGCAAATCATTTTCAAACAATTCTTTTAACAGTCAATAGAGGGGTGGGGGGGCTGTGGATGCAAATGTTTATGGGAGTGTTAATATTGACTAATTCTCAAACTGAATAGAGAGAACAAATTGCTGCCTAGCTCAGTAAACATTGTATAAAATGACTGTGACCGCTGCTGTGAAATTGCACGATCAACTTTGAGAAGGTATTGATTTTTGATCCTGATATCCGCCGAAACAAAAAAAAATGTCTGGTGAGAAAGTTTCAATTTAGTTGCTTTGTTAGCCAGAGCAATGCTTTGTTGAGCAGACTTTCATGGTTTTTACCTTTATTAACTCAAAGATTCGCTAAACCTTTTAAGTAGCTTATCCAAAATATACAAACACTCTATTTTCAAGGGAAATCTGAGATTGAATGACAAATAATTTTCAGACCGTCTTTGAACCAACATAGTCTGAAGACCTGTTGGGCTAAGGTGCATACCGGGCATTTAATTTTCAGTGCTCAGGTTTATCGTCTTGCTTCTGCTTGAAACTTCACACTTCTTTTCTTACGTCTTTAACTCTTAGCTTTTCTTACTTAATTGAAAAAAACTCTAGACGAACGGAGATGCAAAAATCTTTTTTTTTTCTTTTAATGACCCAACAGAACAATCAAAATATATTCTGAAAGGCTCCTTGAGAGGTCTCAGGATTATTTGTTTGCGTATGTACAGTCATTTCTAAGACCTAGCATCTTCACTGTCCTACTATGTAAAACTGGCTACTGTATAACAACTCTACTCCTGCTCAATGCTGATGTCAATATTTTTTGTATTTGACTCTGCGGCACTGTAATGTCGTGTGTTATGTAAAGTGTGTGTATATGTGTATGTCTAAACAGCGTTGCCATGACAGAAACATAATGTAAAGGGATGTCAAAAGTCACGGGAAAGTAAGAATCACTATGTGTCAAACAGGATTTGGCATCTTAGTTGAAGGTTTAAGGGGGGGAACTGTTTCTCCCGCTTCTAACATCAACTTTTTTTTTTTTCACTCACAGACGGAGAAAGACCACTTAAATATTTTTTTTTCTGAAAAAAATAGAGGGTTCCTTGAGAAGCCTGCTTTTATGCCCAAACAAGCAAATGCAATCCACCCAAATCCCACCCCCTACCCTGCAGCCTTGGGCAGGTTCAGGCCACGCTAGGTGTAAATGACCTCCGGGACAGAGGGAGGCGCTATAAAGTGGAGAGTGCTGCTAAGCAGATCAGCATCGAAGCCAGAAGCGGACTTGTTTTCTGGAGGCGTGGCACATCATTTGTTTCACTTCGTGAAGGCTCAGCCGGTTCATGGCTGGTATCGTCTAAAGGATTTAAAGAAAGGAAGAAGAAGAAGAAATAGAAGTGAATTCTATGGTACATGCAGATTTCTCTTAACAGTGCATCATACACACAAAAGCTTATTCAGTGAACATATTCTCAAATACACTCCCAGGCCAGAAAAAAGTCACAATCATCAGGTGGTCCAAGAAAATATCAAGAGTCTGTGACTTTTTTGTGTGTGTCCTGGGCAGTGCATTCACATTTGTAGTGTGAGAATATTTCTTATTTACCAATAATACTTTTCACCAGTTAGTGAAAAGCATAGATGTTTGGGTTTGTGCCATAAAGTCTGAGTTGCCATATGAACTTCAGTTGCTATATAATGTTTCTACTCTCAATGTCAGAAACATTTTTGAATTCATCTCCCAGGTGAGCTGCCCCCTGTGTTTTTCTGGCAGTGGCATCAGTATCTGTGAGCAGCCATGTGCCCACCGCACCATGGGAAAGGAGCTGAACCATGCACAGCAAAGGACAGATAGACAGAACAGAGGACTGGACAGTTACATAACTATACAAAGTTGTGTTTGTGTGTCTGTGTGTGTGCGGTAGAAATTGGGCAGAGACAGGGCGACAACAGATGACGAATTAATGTTTGCATGTTTCTCCTTTGGAAGGCATAACAGGGAAATGAGCCAAAAGAAGCTTGCAAGATGAGAGCCAGCCATTGAGGATGCAGGCAGGGTTTTAAGACGGGCAAAGGGGGGAGAAGCAGATGGGTATCAAACATGCCCTAGGATGTAGTATTGCTCTGCCTGGACTTGTGTATTTGTGTCCCATTTAGGTATCATAATATCTTATCTTCACGGTGAAGACATTTCAGAATGCAGCAGATCTCATTTTCAAATGACAGAATCCTTTTTTTGTGATCAATGATCATATCACTGTATATATCTATATATAAATAAAAAATATAGACAGTGGGGTAGTCTTTTTGTTATTTCAGACCTTGCGGTGAGCTGGTGCTGGGAATGAGACAACAGCATGTGGGTGATGTGGAGTGTTTCAGTTCAGAGACTGGGTTAGGCTGATATATGAAGACATAAAACTGCTGTGCGTTCTGAGCACAGAAAATAATCAATGCTGTGCTACAGAGCCAACAGCAAGTCAGTCAAGAGTAAAGAAAAAGATTAAAATTTGCCAAATGTATAGCTACTGTGTGGCTGTGCCTACTGCATTCATATTATTTAATGGTTTTTAAAACTGACGTTCTTAGTTAAAATACAGGCAGAAGAATTTTAGTAAGCATAAAGATTGCATGTTGTGGCATTGACCACAACATGCAGCTGGGAATATTACATGAGCAGCATTTTACATCATGTATGCAGCAGCAGTAACGTGACACCACTTTGATATTCTGGAGAAAAAGCAGCTTAAAAGAAGCATTATACAGACAGATAGGCAAGGGCAGATCAGCATCATAAAAGAAAGAGGCACAGAAAAAGGTACACATATACAGATAGCTGGAACTCATACAGAAGTGAATCAAAAAAGCAGGAAGCCATACTAACCTCGTGGTTCTAATGTATTGTCTACTTTGTCGTTTACATCAAAAACGCGGTCATGTACACCTATAGTTTTCACACAGCTGTCTATAACAGAAAATAGGGAGAATGAGAAATCATTAGAGGTATGTGCCAAATAGGTTAGTGACATTTGTAGCCCCCAACACCCCCAAGCCCTCAAAATAAACATCTCAAGCAACAAAGCTCATGGCAACATTCAGATATTCAGATTATTTTATTTGACGTGAATGTCTATCATCATTTTCATGTTTTCAAATTTATTTATTTTTTGGCAAATCAACCAGTGCTGTGATAAGTGAAAGAGCTATGTTCAACAGTGAGCTCAAGGTAGTGAGGTAACCAGACAAGTGGACATAAAGTGCTTTGATTTTCACTCCAACCGGCTACTTCAAGAAGCTCGGTTACAAAGCCCTGTGTTGCACTTACTTGCTGGTCGGACGAAAACTTTGAGCTTCAAGCAGGTTTTTTTCCCATTTTCAGCAACAGTGGAGGCTGGAGAAAATAGACACAGGTAAAAAGATGGTGCTTTCAATACTATATAGCATCAGATATATACAGTAAACAATGAACAAACAATGCAACTGTGTATTTTATCTATTCACACTCACACCCGCAGCCAATTTAGAATCACCAATTAACCTAACCCCATGCATGTCTTATAATAATGTAATGATTGTGTTATGAATATATTTATTTTCCCGTAGACAACAACTAGAAGTGAGGTAATTTATTAAGAAAAACACAAACCTTAATAGTTCGTTTTGACTCGTAAGTGGATTTTATGGCATTAGCTGCGGTTCTTGTGGGATTACAGCTGGAAAGTATTTACAGATGTGCTGAAGAAATCACTCTAGGGAAAGTGGAGTGCTTTGCTCGCAGTTTAATTGTACCATTTTGAGATTCAAAAACTGGCACTAGCTCAATGTGGGATCAACATAATTCTCATCATTTAACCTGGTTAAAGACTCTCATGCAGATACTTTAAATGTACACATTTCTATGTATTCCTATAGAAACACATCAATCTTCTTTCAGGAGCGCAAAGTTCACACAGCGAGGATGTACAGTATGTGCTACATGTGTGGATGGTTTGCGGTTCCTGTCAGGAAATGGATCCCTTCCTGTCAAGTCCACGGGGTGTGAATCTCTCAGCATTAGCTACCATGGTGGTTGTATCACATCCCCTAAAAATATCTCAAAGGGAGCGTGTGCAAACGTGTGTGTGTGTGTGTGGTTGACCACTAATGGCGTTGTGTTGAGGCACCAGGTGCTGTCTCCTGTAGACGAGGATAGGGGTCAAACACATGTCAGCTGAAGTCTAGTGGGTGAGTTCTGCCTGCATCCATCATGGTAAGATAACATGTAGTAGTTTAGCAATAAATTTTATTGTCTGGGGTCAGAGCAGAAAAAAGAAGAGTCGGCTTTTGCCACTATTGCGATACATTCATGCTATTTACTAGTTCTTCTTTCTATTATCCCCTTCAGCTCCAGTGAGACCATATTGTCCACTAAGGTGTCTTTTCGCATTATTTTATGTTTTCTGTGGATCAGTCTGATGCAGTGAAGTCAGGATTCAATTTCAAAATCGCTTTCCTCCTTTTCCCCCTTTCCAGCACTTTCACTGCCTCTTCTGCATATCCTCTTAAATAACTTTTTTTTATTATTCTATAAACCGCCGTATCTGAAGAATATTTTTCATTAAAAAAAAAAACAGTCTCTGTACACATTGCTCCAATGAATGCGCTAGCATCCATTTTTTCTGAAGGTGGTGGAAAAAAAGCCGTGAGCCGTCCCTGAAGCCGGGAAATGTTTTCATTAAGAGAATTATTTCTAATGACTTTCCATCTCATCTGACCCGTTCTTTTCTTGCATTTGCACGCTCTCGTCTCCTGAGTCACCCTAAAATCCCGACGACAGTTTTCTTATCAAAAACACGCCGCATACTCATCCGCCTTCTGTGCAGCTCATCAGGATTTCTCGCTCCCTTTTGATTTTTAACCTCAGCGTTACCAATTTAATGTTGTCACTTCATCAACTGTTACCCGCATCTCCGTCATATATCACTGTACAGGAGAGGTGACCTGAGATCAGACACTATTTTTCACAGCTCAGTTCATATTCAGCAGATGCAGAAGGGAAGAGAGAGAAAGAGAAAGAGAGGACCTTATTATTTCGGTGTGGAGGCAGCCGATGAACGCTAATGAACCTTGGCCGACGTCGCTCACCCACTCAGTCACATACACACACCAGCGCCCACGCAATTTATGTCACTCTTCTTATTGCTGCACTTCTTTATCCTCTCATTCTCAGTGTGCGCACATATGCGCCCAAACAGCCGCACACCATCTCCAGATGTTTTATCTTCATCACTGTTGTGGGCAGAGTTCAGTCACAGCCATCGACACTAGCCACTTAACAAAGGCAGCTGATCATGAGAGAAGTATGGCCCTGATGAAAACAGCAAAGCGCATGTGGGCATCTCTGTCATGCTGTTGGGATGTTCATCGACTTGGCTAGAACATGATATCTGCCTCTTACGCAATAGAAATAATGCATGAGTAATTAATTTTTATGTTATCTTGACTAATATTATGAATATAGAATATGACCATCTAGATTATTTCAAGAGTTGATTAAATGAGTGCACCGATCATGGGTGCACTGCATGTAAATGTACATTTTTGTCTACATCGTAAAGACTGAGCTTTGGCTTTGCATTCTCTTTTCAGTAGCAGCTCGTAATGCTCGCTATTTGATGAGGATTCTGCCACCTGGGCACAAACTGTCCACACCAGTGCCTGCTTATTTTAGATTAACAAGCTGCTGAGGGCCAGCTTATTGTTCTTGTAGGCTGTAACATCAACACCTGCTATTCTGGCTCCCTTCAGGCCCACAATCCAACTATCAATCCATCCAGCCTAAGCAAGTGGCTGCTTTGAAGGACAGAGGCCCTAGATGTCCCAAGATGGGATTGGTGAGAGGGAGGTCGGGTTACCTCCACCGTGCCCTGTCCCCTAGCTGGTAATGGCCGGTTCCCTCAGTACACTGCATTATGCATCAGCATTAAGGCAAATGGAATGAAGCAGAATCCAATTACAGAAGAACAAACAGGTGGGCTCAGTGCAGCTTAGGAGCAGTATTGTTTCAATCACAGCCCAAGCCAAGCTTTATTGTAACTGAAATTTTATCTACAAAACACATTTCCTATGTCTTTCACTGGAAGATTACATTCCAGACATGACGAATAACCAATAAATATCTTGAAAGAAAGCTAAAAGCAAAGATGTCTAAATACAGAAGCTAAAATTGACATAGCATATGGGTTATCCATCATCTAGCAGGTGAAATGGGGGGAGGGGGAACAATGCAGGGTGAGTTTTGTTTGTCATTTTGTAAACATCAAATCTGTGTCATCTGAGCTTTTCTCATAACCACTGAACATTTTAAACATTTGAGTGTTTGCCAGTATCAGCACAACCACAAAGCCTAATGCAGTCGGGCAGTCTTTAACTAATTTCTAATGAAAAAGTTTCCTCTTTTCACCCGTATGTTTAAGTTTGCTGTGTTTGTAGTGGTCAATTCCACACACACACACACACACACACACACACACACACACACACACACACAAAAATCCACTGAACATACTTAGCCCAGATGTCCACCAAAGCTAATCATACTGTCACAACAAACTGTCAGCATTTTATAGAACAGCGTTACGCAGAAAGGCATTCCTTCGGTTTCAGTTACAAAAGTCAAACCTTGCACAGACTTGTACAGGATCATGTGAACGTGTAACATGAATAGCATGATGTTAGCGTGCCTGTAGCCTGTGTCAAGTCTCCAGCTGGTTTTAATAATGGCGCTCCATTCCTTAGATCACTGCTTATTTGTTAGATGGGAGGGGTTAAACTGGAAAGTCTAATGTTGTGTCCAGCTCCGAGCATTCCTCGTTAGCTAATTCTTCAAGCTCGGAGAAAAACAGCCCGTTGGCTTTGTCTTTCATTTAGTAGGATTACCCATGTGAATTACCCCATGCAAGCTTAGAGTGTATGTCCAAAAGTTCAGGATTCTGAATTTACATAAAATTGTGTACAGGGGAGAAGAAACGAAAAGCTTCACTTTCTAAAAACTATATGCCAGCATCTATATGTTTCTTTTATACAGCCTCCTTCCCAGGAATCTGCTATTCCGAGACCAGAAATTACTTGTGGCATCTATTAGCTTTCACTGAAAAAAGAACAATGTTGGACTAAATAAACAAAAGAAAACTTTTAATTCAAGAGACTTGCTTTATTTATTTAATTTTTTAGAGAGAGAATGCTTGCATGACCCCTCTAATAAGAAATATGAACTGTTTCATTGTTCAGAATAATCTCTTCGTTGCAAACAACAGCGCACACTTGACTGTATGAAACACGTGTTCAATAAAGTGTCCATATGCACTGACATACACATAATGGCTAAATGTTCCTCAGAAATTATTCTCCCACATCTTATAAAGCAGCAGACTTAAAAGGACAAAAATGTATCTATTTACAGGCTTTAAAAAAAAAATGTGAATGCGTATGTGTGTTTGCCTTTATACACAGAATCTGTATGTGTGTGTAAGAAGATGGAAGAGACTATCGACTGAAGAGGCCCATTAACCAGATGCTACTACAGCGAACACACAATGGGAGGGAATGAGGGAGCTGAGGAGCAGTAAAAGAGGAGGGTTTGGATTCATGCATCAGAGGGAACATAAACTTCTCCCCCTGGTGATAGCTGGCCTTTTGCTCCTTCCTTGTATATTTCAATCGTTGGCAAAAGTGCACCAAAGTCATTCCTTTTGCCACTTGTGCAATTGGGACAAGGTCACAAGCCATGAGGAAAACACTGAGAGAAATATAAGTTGAGAAGGGGAAGTTAGATGCAATCAATAACGCCTAATTATACAGTGCAACACTTTCCTCACACTACTGAATGTCAGAGCACTTGTGTAAGGATACAATTATTTCCTTGTCAAAGTGCATCCAGCATCATAATTTTGTGGAAGACCACATAATGACGCTCTTACAAATTACTCTTGTCGTCTTGAAAATGAAAAGCGAGTGATTGAAAGTCTGAAAACCCTTCAATTTCATCAACCGATTCATGTCTTTGCACTCAAATTACAATAAAATGGATGATTTATTAATCTATGGTGGAGTTCGGCGTTTTAAGGCAGTTACAGAATAATAAGTCTGTGCATAATAATGGTTCATTACTACACTTAGTGTCTCACGTAGGATCATAATATTATTGTTATGGCCAAGTACCCACCCACTGAATAAACGAGCAAAATTGTGAGGCTCTGTGTGTGTGTGCGCGAGTGTACAGTACAGTAATGTGTGCACTGTAACAACGGAAGAATAAAGGAGAAAAATATACAAGAATTAACCAATTAAACACAGTCGCTTGCAGATTAACACTGTACTGTGCTACACAATGGTTATAGATGTTTAGGTTTTTATGCATCACGCAGTTAAAAACTATCCTGAGCAACGAGTCCTGCAGTAGATACCGTGGCGATAAAGAGCCCTCAGCTCAACATTATCATTTCAGTCTAGGATTACGTGAGGAAACAGAAGCAAGGGAGGCAGCCTTAGTGGGAGTTAAGCAAACCCAATTTGCTTTTAGCAAAACCTTTGCACAGTACTATATCTGTTAATGGTTTAATGGCCAGGGATAGAATGTCCTTGACTTTGGGATTGTGAATCATAATCAGTTCCTGAAGATGGCTGTTAGGTGCATGAATCATAATAGGTTGAGAGGAGCCGTGTGCACTTTGATTCACAGCCCTCGCCTGCCCTATTTTTCCACTGATCTCTTGGCTTTTCACAGCCACTCTGTTTTCTGGCAGGCGTTGTGATGACTACTTTAGGGGCGGTCAAACTCGGATAACTTGATTAGAGACTTTTCTATCTCGCCTTGCTTTCTCTGGGCTGTCAACAAGTATGCCATGAGTTCACTCATGGTCTATTATTAACCAAGTCTGGCCAACAGGCTAGCTAACTGATTGACTGTTTTCAATTTATTTTTAAAAAAAAAATGGATGCCTGAAGTTCCAGTGAGCTTGTCATGACCAAAACCAGTTTATTTTTGCGTTATTGGATCTCATCCAAAACATGTGCAGGCTTGTTTCCACGACTGGGGAAAAAAATAAAAAAAGAAGCCATCTGTAAGTCAAAATGTGTCATTATTCTGTCAAAAATTTAAATTGGGTATTTCAAAATATTTTTTTGACTCAGTTAAGCCTTTGAGATAGTAATCCAAAACTTCAGCTCAGCTCTGCCTGGCATTCTTTTTCCCATAGAACCCAGCACATTGAATTGACACATTTACCAATGTGTTTGATATACAGATAGAGATAGGTAACATATTTGAGAAATCTGTATCTTCATTAAGGCACCAACAACACCCAGAAGGACTTCGGTCATGAAATACTGTAGACAAGAAGATAGAAAAAGCATTTATTTATGTATGTTTTCGGGGTGGCTGTAGCTCAGGAGGTAAAGCGGGTAATCTACTTATTGGAATGTTGATTGTTCAATTCCTGGCTGCTCCAGGTTGAATGTTAAAATTCGTTCTTTGACAGAAATATCTTGGGTAAGACACTGAACCCTATTTGCTCTATTCAAAGTGTGAATATTGGGTACAAAAGGCTTAGAGTGTAGTGGGGGGGAAATTCTGGTGTGAATAAGGCATGTTCGATAAAGTGCTCCCTGTGCTCAAGTAGAGTGCAAAAGTGCCATATAAGAACCAGTCCCTTTACTGTTAACCATGTTTTTGGAGAGCAAATCATTCCACAGTCTCTTATTAGTAGTAATTTAGTTTTTGAATACTCAAAATATGTATTAATCACTTAGAACAAATAATCAAACCTATGCATTTGTATCTGTGGCATGCATTCTGGGAGGCAAAAACACTGAGCTTATCTAGTGCCAAAGAGGCACAGGGAGGACACTTAATTAAAAAAGCAGTGCCATTGGCAGCTGCTAAGTACAAGCTCCCCCCCCCAAAAAAAATCCCTGAATCTGAACTGACTCCTGCAGAAAAGCCGTCGACTTCTGTCTTCTTTGTAAATCTGGGACTTCTAATAAATGTTCTGGTGGTCATTGTGGAAATCATGGCTCTGTTATTAAGATTTAAAGGATTATAGGACAAATGTTGTGCGATTTGTGGCTTTTTTTAATTTATTTTTTTCACTGAGGTTATTGAACGATGATTTGCCTCCTGTTCTTACGTAAAGTTTGTTAAACGTGCAGTCCCACTGAGTTTGTACTTGAGCAGGTATTCTAACAAGACCCTCGGTGGAAGGCCCTGGCTTCAAACTAATAACATATGACTCTATTATGCTTCTAACAGGCTGAAATGCACACAGCTTAGTGACAGCACACCTTCCCATGTCCACGTTTATATGTCTGTGTCTATAGTGGGGAGTACTGTATTAAACCCAAAGGAGAGGATTAGATATAAGAGAGAGACAATAAATGATATAGTAACCAGGGGAGATAGTGGTGGAATGTATATCCATCTATCAGGATTATAATAATGCATTCCAGACAGTGTGGATCCGGGTGCCTGTTATGTGTATCTGTCCATGTTTATTTATGCAAAATGTGGATGAGTGTGTATACATTTGTGCAAGTGTCGTGTTACTCCATGTTGTCAGATTATTTCTGAATGCCAATGACAGCCCTGATTTTTCATTTGAATGGATGATGCCCGTCCATATGCAGGATACCTCCTTGTACCACAAATGGAACTGAGTTGACTCTTTATCATTATTAGCAAGTCTTCCATAGCCCCGGAAAAACACAGAGCACATACGCCACCCCCGCCTTTATTTCATTTTTGCCATTAATGCCATTTTTCTGTGGCTGCCATTTCCTGCTCTGTCTCTGCTTCTCTCTCCTCTCCAGAGTGGCTTGAAGGATCATGGCGCATCACGGGATTTATGGTCAATCGCGAGACAGCTACAGTCCACGTCTTGAAGAATCTGTTAAAGCTTTGTGTGCATGTAGCAGTCCAGAAAAGCTGAAATATGTCTTATGAGATTTTGTAAAAAAGCCTTATAAATATCAAATGTTTTCTCTTGTTTTTTTAAGCTCGCTATTTATGATCAGTCTTGGCTTTGTGTTGCATTAGCATTTCGCATTTTAGCCTACGGGCATCTGGAGACTGATTGAAACTTTGCTAAATGTTTTTCATTTTGTAATACAGCATGGATATAATCGCCACCGCAGTCTGGGTTTTGATAACGCATTAAACAAGTGTTCATTTGATATCATGCACAGACTTTCCAAAGGACTGTTCGTTTCTGTAATAACCACAAGATAAGACACAAAGATATTATTGATTGTGCGTTCTGTGAGAAGCAGTTCCAGTCTATGAAGGCAAGCAAGTCAAACGGCAAGAAAATGTCTTTTTAACCACCGGTCTGCCACTGCATTGTTACTCCAAGTAGTTTCCTTTTTCTCACAAATCTTGCCTAATAAACATCATAACTCTGCTCGCTCGTTGCTTGCGGTGAGGTGCCGCTGATATTGGATACCTGCCCTTTTTGATTAAAATCACTCTGATACACGATTGTGGATTGTGTCCATATTAGAAAATTGTGCTTGCATCAGCATTCAGCGAGATGGGCTCCACTTAAACCAAGACTGCTCTGTGAACTGTGACCCAAGAAGGGCTCCCGCTGTCCAGGCTTATCCCAGCTGTCATTCATGGAGGCAGACACTTGCAGAATACTGCATTTTGCTGAACTGCTTATGTGACCAACATTGAGATAATCCCCCTCCTGCATCTGAATGTGTTCACCATTATTTACTTTGTTAACTCTGTTTTGCGTTGACTTGTACACCAAGATAAGGCTCCTGACCGACTCTTGTTTTCTTACATCTTTAATTAACTGCCTCAAATGGAGAAAAACAGGATGACGCAAACTACAATGAAGAATTATGACCTCTATTTTAGTGAATTTCCTCCATCCTGCTAGCGTTGATTAAGCGCTTTCTGTTCTCGAAGCAGATGACAGCAGAACCCTGTCTCCTCTCTCTAATTTTATCAGAGATGCAACAAATCAACCTTCGACCTGCATCAAACTCACAGGGCGAAAACACCATTAAGGGGCGTTTTCTCTGCAGGAATATGATTTGACATCTTAATTGTCATCTACAAACAAGATAGCAAATCAATCACGTTGCTGAGGGCAAATTTTTCATCCCCTAGTCCCTCCGGTCATTTGGCTACAGAAAGTTAATAGAGAAAGGAAAAGATTAATATTCTGATACTGTATGTCAGCACCGTTTACATAAAAGGCCTCTGTTGTGTATGGAGACAGACTGTGCTTACTCAAAATGAGTACAAATCTGAGGAATATTGATTGTGAACAGATTTTTTTTTTTAAATCTAGGATGCATGATAAACTATTACGTCTCAAGTACATGAGCGCTTTCACAGTATTGCTTACCTCAGCTTGTGTGTTCATGGATAGTGACCTTTGCCTTGGGACACACTGACATTTCAGTTGAGAGCGGTTATGCAGCATAGCCAGCTTCAGTGGGTAATGATGCCTAAGATTTTCTCTGTTGGCTATGCCACACTATACATTTACACAACAGTCTAACTATGGAGAATAACAGGTTTTTTCACTTTAAATGGCAAATATATATATTTATTTGAATAAATATATAAGTAAATGAGTGAAATCATGTTTGAATTTTGGATGTTTTGTTTTGTTTTGTTTTTTTAATTAAACTGTGCCAATTTTCCCCATAGTGTGAGAACTAACAGCTAGCTAAAAAAGCCAGATGTACTGCGTGTTCACGTTCCACATGAACCCCACAGGAATCAACTTTTTCATGCTTCAAATAAATCACAAAATTTTGGCACAGCCAGTACTTAGGTGTTCCTAACAAGATGCAGCACGAGCCAGAGTTTAATTAGTGTTTACTCGCGGTTGCACAGAATTTGACAGCAGTCTTTTTCTTTCTTTTTCATCATTAGCAACAATAATGAGACTGGATATTGTCACAAGGTAGTTGGCTAAATCCTATCATAATAACAGTCAAGTTAAATATCAGCAAGATTGTTTCATAGCTGAATAAGCATTCACATCTCAGAAACTATAGGACGTAATATCATCATTATCATTAAAAAGAGCTAAACCGTGTATTCACTTCATTAAATAAGAATGATGGCATTAGACATTGACAAAGTGCTGCAACTGTAACACTGAAAATATTCCTGCAGAAGGCTTAGTAACACACTGGAACAATGAAACCAAGAGAAAACGCTGCACTAAACGCTATTAAAACTCCAACTTTCTTGGCCAACTCAATCTTTGCTACAGAAATAATGCCATCTTGTCAGGCTCATGGTCCACTAACCCATTTTTTCCATTCTAGGGTTTAGCGCAACATAGTAAGCCCTAACTGAGATTAATAAATGATAATAAACAACAGCTGTAAAACTGAAATGTTATGTTATATCCACACTAGCGCTAGAATTTATCTGCACACCATACAAGAGTATTTGTGATTTCATGTGAAAATGGCAGGCACACTGAATGTGCTCAAAGATTCCCATTCATGAAAAGGTGAGAAGGAAAGATGGTTGAGAATATGCATGTTTTCAGGTGTTTACTTAAAACACAACAAACCCAAGAAAACCAGGTTTATTTATTAGATTTAAGTGCACATTCACTGGATATTTTTGCAATGTAGTTCCCGAAATGTGAGCAAACACTCCATCTGCAAGCAAGATTGGTTTAAGGAGGATGGATGTGTTTCTTCCTGTTTAGATTGCAAAAAGGTTTTGTAAACACATTAGTCTAAACAGCCAATAAGCTGATAGGTATGTTTGTAACACAGGGAATTGAAGCTAAAAAAAAAAAACCTGCTTATTTTTATTGCTTATTTGTGTCACTTTGCCAAATATTAGACACAGAGGGTTAAAGTGAAAATAAATATTTTCTCCATACGTTTGAATGGAGTTAGAGGATTATCTGTAAAACACACGGCAGGCAAAACCCAGCCAGCATCTGGACAAAGTTCAGTGTTTTTGAATAAAGACTCGGCTTGCGAGCATACAGCACATGAGGGAAATCTGCCTGAAAAGCTGACTTCACTTCAAGGTGCCTGTAAAATATTGCAGCTGATGCCCTGGTGCTGATGTGCAAACAAGAAAAGAGACTCCCAGTTACTGCAGCATTTAGTATTTTATTCAGTATTAGAAAGGGAAAAACTGTATGTTAAGGTAAAAATGCAATCCCTGGGAACATTGCAGCGATTAAGTTATACTGTTACGATTTAATTTTGCCACTTTAGTTTTTCCTGCGTTAGAAATTTGTATTTTTTTACTACAATTGAATATCTGAAAAGGTTGCATTTTTTGTCGCGCTGGTGTATTAAGAAGATTCGGTGATCACACTGATGATGATGATGATGATGATGATGATGACAGAAGCTGCCACAGATGAATTGTAAAGATGT
Source organism: Aulonocara stuartgranti (assembly GCF_965226115.1). Classification (NCBI taxonomy): domain Eukaryota; kingdom Metazoa; phylum Chordata; class Actinopteri; order Cichliformes; family Cichlidae; genus Aulonocara; species Aulonocara stuartgranti. The sequence continues at coordinate 14,090,836 of NC_138948.1, read as the reverse complement.
AAAAATGTGACTAGCTCTCCCTCTCTCCATATCCCTTCTTCAGCTTTACATCCCGTCTCCTAAAGAGACTGTCCAATCCATTAGCAGCCATCTCCCCTGCTTCCTGTGGACATTCAGGCTGAACACAATGACAGTGGGAAATCACATGTCAGATGACTTCATGGTAGATGACTTTAATATCCGCCACACTAGCCAGTGAGTATATACGCTGAAATCATTCAATAGCCAATGAAGCCGCGGGCCACTAAACAAAATATGGCGTGCTATAGCAGAATGGATGTGTTCCATGGAAGCCCTGTCGGTCGCAGTGTAATTTAATCCAGCCCTTAGGACAAGCATCTCTCAACAGAAATGGGGAAAAAAATTGCAAAAAGAGACTTGAGGGAGTGGATGAATTTTATAACCCTACACTAACCCCTATCAACTCTCCCAAGTCTGGAGACCCCCCCTCCCTCCTGATTTAGTATGTGTCAGTGTGAACTGGCTATAAAAGAAAAGGAAAATCTGGTTACTTTTAACAGATAAATGGCCAAAAACCTGATTGTTGAAAGGCTTCGGGGAAAGATTATTTCATAGACAAGCTTGAGATTGACAGCACCTATTTAGCACGAAAACAATAGCAAACATTAGTGAGATACAGTTATGTTGTTTTTCCCCCTCCCTCCCTTTCTTCTTTTCTTTTTACTCCAGTCCCTAAGAGGAAACACGTGAAAGGAATAAAGCACACAAGTGTCGGTTAGCTGTCGGGTTAACTGCTTCATAAAAGCCTGCCAATTTAGAAAACAGATCGCGGTGTATAGGTAGAGTTCAGCTGTGCTCCTGAGTCATCTTTGGGAGATGAAAACAAAAGGACATGGGATTGTGACAGCTGCGCTGAGCTCCATTTAAGCCGCAGGCTGACAATTACAGAAACCTCTTTTTTAACCTTTCTTTAACCAAGAAAAGTGACTATACGAGTATATAACTCATGTTCTGTCCATGTGCATATATTACTGTAGAGGAAGGACTCGTGCCATTCAGTTCCCCTATTACCTTACTTTGATAAAAGCTCATTTCCCAGGGGCCTCAACTTCAGATGAAGTCAGTTAGGCTCAGTTCTTATGCCAAGAAGCAGACAACTTAACATCGAACACAAGCTACACAGAAGAATAATATAATACAGAGAGCAGGGCACTCCTTTTTGAAAGATACAGTATTGTGAAGCAGGAGAAGAGAGCTATAACTTTCAGACTGTCTCAATTTAACTCCCCTATGAATTCCATTGCCATTTTAGGGAAGAGTTTTCTGTGGTTGACGAGAGCAGTGTGAAAAGCTTAGCTGAAAGCAGAGCATGAAAGCATCTACTCGGATCACTGTAATGCCACCCTCAAAGCTCTGCAGCAAAATTGAGAAAACATAGTTGGGAAATAGCGGCTCTCTCGTGCTGTTGTAGTAGTAGATAAACAGTGGGTCAGGAAAGGGCCTTCCAGGTATGTTATTCCTGTTGAATTACATTTTTTGGGATTCGTATTTTTTCTGTGGATGCTTGGGTTGGTTTTTTTGTTTTTTGAAAATAACAGCTTTTGGAAGTATCACACGACAGCACAGTATTATTATTAATGCGACATTAATATGTAAAACAGCCTAAATCTTGTATTAGTAGTGCCATTTCTTGTTATTTCACTGCTGTTTCTTCTACAGTGTATTGTAGATGTAATGCACAGCATATACTCATTCAGAGCAGGTACTCACAGATGTAATAGTATTCTCTGCCCGGTCTGAACTCAAAGCCCAAGGAGAAGGGAGTGAAGAGCTGGAACTTCTCTGAAAACTTAAGTGGCCCGTTCGGAGAGTGCGGCCTGTTGCATTCCCAGCGTTTAAAGCCTTTGGAGGTGTGGTCACACGTGCTATAGCCATCATAGTTGACCATGTAGAGGACGTAGCGCTCTGTCCGTTCCTCAGGCACTGTGTCTTCATAGTGAGGACAGTAGACGTCAAGGTAGTCGTTTATGCACACATCGATGTGGTAATCCCCACGGTGGAACCTGGTTGGGAAAAAAAGAAGGAGGCAGAAAAGGGTTAACCTTCAAAATTATTTTCAATGCAAACCTAGTTTTGAATGATTTATGTGAACACGCTACATCTCGCAGCACTCTTTCAGTATTTGGTGAAAATTTGCATGCACCAACACTCTCATCCTCTAGCATCAATAAATCTAAGTGGGTTGGTTTATCTATAAATCTCTCTCTGTAACAAATATTTACTTGTGCATATGCCTTCTGAATGGTAGCAAAATGAAGTATCCAACTCTCCCTGTAAACATCTTTCCTCAAACAGTTTTCCTCAGAGTTGGAACAAAAAAAAAATACATTTGCTTGAGGATTTTTGTACAGTAAAAAAAAAAGAGTAGAAATGGTCACAGAGATATAGGATGGCAGGATGGTTCAGCCAGTAAATGTCAGTGATTGGAAAAATACAGGGCCAGACTGTCTCTGAGGGCTGTGCAGTGAGGCATTTTTACAGCAGCAATGATCTAGAACAGGCCACGCAGGGTCAGAGGGCTTCAATACATACAGGGAGATTCATCAAAAGGCCACACATTGTCACAGGCTAGCACTAACATGCACACAATCTCACCACAGTCTCTGCTGCCCAACACGCAGCCCTCTTATCTGTGGAATTTTCACATCCTCCAAAATCAGAGAGCATTTTCTGCATTGCGAGTGCTCTCGTTGACCCAGGGTGGAGTGACCCTAACCTCTGGGTCACGAGGGGGTTTGGAGAGAAAATGCCAAACACCTGTAAGCTTGCTAGGGATGCCCCAATTAGGCACACGCACACACTTGAAGCAGAACAAGAGTGATAATGTGAACCGCAGAGTTGACAATTCCTACGCAGCTGGCGTGACTGACTCGCTTCACAGAGAAACCAGGTGGCGTGAGGCGAGGCCCTGGTTAAATGTCGTGGGAGCACAACCTTACAAGAGTTTGGATCAAACTTATAATTAAAAAAATCGCATCTGCTGTCTATGGGAAGAACTCTTCAACCCCCACAACAGGCAAGAAGCGTACGACAGGACAAATTCATTTTATATAAGAATTTTTAGGCTTAGATTTAAGGCACCAAAGCAGCATAGTGACCTTTTCTCATTCAGTATTTTCTTTTCATGTCCATTAAGTATTGTGTATTTCTAAAGAAACAAAAACTGCATGTCTCTTTGTATATGGCGAATAGGCAGTTAGAAAGAACAAGGTCAAATTAATGACAAAAAAAATTCTAACTCATGGTGTAAAATACCATAATACTGCCTTTAAAGGATGCTGAAACCGTGCTTTCACTCTCTTTCCTACCACTTATTTGATTTCTCATTTCGAAAACTCCAGCTCTATTGTTCTGCCTCTAAAGATTGAAGCTCCTATAATCAAACACATGTATTGAAATCCTGCTTGGCTCGCATCAGTCTGCAGTTTATCTGGTCACTCTGCAGAGAATAACAATCACAATGAAAACCAGGCGCCTGATACTGAAGATCAAATAGCCATTTTAGCAAAAAATCTGGTTTTGGGGCCTTTTAGTTGTTACTTTCTTCATGTTGGTGTAATGGAACAATTATTGCTACGATTGAGCAACAAAACTGAACCAAGCCATTTCTCATTACCGCGATCATGTGTGTCCTCTGGCTCTGCGCGGAATATTTGTGTGCACGTGTGTATATTTGAGCATGAGCTAGCATGAAATGCTGTTCTTCTGTGTTTACCCGAGTAGGGTAAATATCAGCATGAGGGTGTTTACAACCAAGGCATAGAGCAACTCATCTGTAACATTTCATTTAAAACATGTCTGTGGAGGTCCAGGAAGAGCCATGCATCTCTCGCGCTGCTTTAAAATGTCACTGCGTTAATGGTCAAATTCTCCCGGTCGCTCCTCCCAGCTTATGTGTATGTGTACATTCTGCGAGTGTGTGAGCAGGAGCGAGAAAGAGTGTTAGAGAGGGAGCCTGTATGCGTGCGTGTGCCTGTGTGTGTGTGTGATGTTTCAGCTGCCCTTCTCTCCCTGCCTCAGCAGTCAGAATAGTGGCTTGTGGCCCTGACTGCAAATGAAGCAGAGGATGTTTGGGTGAGTGAGCACATAAAAAGGGACAGGACAGGCATTTGTAACATGTAACCTACTCAGTCACACACCCACCCACCCACATATACACCCACACACACACACACACACACACACACACACACACACACACACACACACACACACACACACACACACACGTATATGAAACAAGCACAAAACTAGTACAAACCCTCACACACATGCACACCCATTAGAAACAGGCACACACATACATTAGGTGTGTGTTATCAGATGAGCGAGCACCCTGGCACATTGGCAAAGGAACAGCAGTGAGACAGCCAGAAGCTGCTAATGGCACCGAGTGAGAAAGAGACCGAGGGTGAGAAACAGACAGGGAGGCAGAGACAGAAAGGACCTGGTTCCAAAAGAGGGTGAGAGAATACAAAGAAGAGACAGCAAGACTGAACGCAGCAGATAGCACTGCCAGGCTCCTGGTGAATCCACATCTTTGCAGGAGTTACTCAAGCATGCATTCATCATTAAAGGAGATTTTACAAAAGCTGCATGTGCATGGCATGATTGTGTGAGCAGTCAAATCTCTAAAACCTCCATCACCATTCAGGGAAGGACTCATCAAGATGTAGCTTCATGGATTTTTTGTAAAAAGTGTTCATTTTCCTTACGAACTTTTAGAAAAGTCAGTTCTGCTTTGTTCATTATCATGCAATGTTTTGGACGTTTTCCCCAAGCGTACATCGGTCTGTATGTTGGATGAAGAAGCGCCAAGATGTTGCTCAAATGTAATGTAAATTTAAAGCAGTGCTTCATTAGATTCCAGAAGAGTGACAGGCATAACCAAAAAGAAAAAAAATCAAGAAGAGCAAAATATGAGCAGAAGGGCAAGCCAACTAATTTACAGGTTTTTCTGCATATGTAAGTCAGGGATATAATGTGTGGAGGGTATAGAATTTTTCAGCCATCTGTCATAACAAATTAAGAGATTTATCAATGATAAAAACCAGTTCTGCTACACTCAAATATAAAAAAGAATGTGCAAAAAGATCATTAAATGATCCAATTAAAATGCATGATTTTGTCTTTAAATGTAAGATAAACGTGCATCTTGTAAAGTATTCAGCAAGTACTCTGAAATTGAAAGAGTGGTGTTTTGGTTCAATCTCCAGCTCCTCCACATTCACAAGAATCTAAACCCTGAGTTGTTTCCAGTTGCAGGTAAACACTCTGCTGTCATTTGTGTGTGAGCGTGTGAATGGGAAACGCACCGAAAAGCACTTTGAAGACCGTTTATTAATGCTAAACATTTACTCCACCCAGCCACCAGAGACGCTTCCCTGTATTTTAGAACAAACTTCTGGCAGCGTCATGAGCTGTAATCTTTTCCGTTCTTCTGAGAAACTGTAGCGGCACAGAACGGCAGCGGAAGCCTTCCGCTGGCTAGGTAATTAAGGAGCAAATTTGGATAGCAGGCTAATTGTCAAATGGTGATAATTACATGTCTTTGTTATGCCACAGCTGTCCCAGCGAGCTGTGGGTCACAACACAAAGCGAGGAAAATCAGCTGGACACAGAGCATGAGTGTGTGTGTCTGTGTGTGTGTGTCCGTGTGTGTGTGTGAGTGTGAGAGGGAGAGAGAGAGAGTGTGAGGGATAATCTTTATTGCCAACTGATTACATTTTCACACTGCCTCCTCAGGCCCTTTGGGTTAAAACTGAAGGGGCAAGTATTGTCAGCACACACACACACACACACACACACACACACACATAGAGACACTTGCACATGCAGAGTCACAAACAGAGCAAGTTTGGGAGAGCTGGAACAGTGAAGTGAATTCAGGGTAAGGTGGCAAACCACTGCAGTTGCTGATTGGCTCATTTCCATTTCAATTACACAGCCCAGTGACATTGCTGTGCATACACTCGGGCGCATTCACACTCGCAGAGAGACAAACATACACACAAATACGTACACACACACACACACACACACACACACACAGGTCCTGCGCATGCTGTAGGCCTATGCGCTCTCGTGAGGCACTTCTCTGAGCTGTGCATCGGTAGCTGCAGACAGAAAGCAAGAAGGACAGGGAGAGATAGATAACCTGAGCGAAAGAGAAAGGCAGAGGAGGAGAGCAAGAGCTCAGTGGCAGGCAGAGTGAGAGTAATCCAAACCATCTAACCAGTTGAATAAGTGAGATCCAGTAGAAAGAGCAGTACTCTAAATACTACTGCTCAGAGGTGTGACCCGAAAGCAGAGGCTGCTTCATGACTAACACAGCGTATCAGAGAGGTACGATCATTCTATGTTAATGCTTTGCTTCTGTATTATGAGAAAATATGCTCTAAAACGTGCTCTTCGCTTTTCTTTTCTTTTTGTTTTTTTCCAAGACGTAAAGGGTGAAGACGCAGCAATAACGTGCATCCCAACGTGTGCTGACAAAGAGAGACTGCCACTGGTGTCACGTAAAAATGATCATGACAACACCGATGAACACAAGGAGGCAAAAATAGTGTTAACATTTTATGTAGAAAGAAATCCCTGGAACAATTCTGCTTCATCTTTCTTTTCTTTTCTTTTTTTTTTTTACCTGCACAGACTTTAACAAGAAATGCTAAGATTAGACACTGCTGACAGCTGCATGTATTACAAAGCCAAAGCCCCATCTACCTCAGTACAAAAGATCATCTCTGTTTGTCTCTTCTTCTCTTCCCCCAGTTTTGAAATGTATTTTCTCGCTCACATCCCCTTCTTTCTTGATTTTTTCCGCCTGCCTGAGTTTCTCGCTTTGCCCAGTCCTGCTCATGACCCCAAATCAGATCTATTTACATTATTTCAACACTCCCTGTTGAAATTCAAACATCTGATATATTTTCAATTCAGTATCCTCAGGCAATGTTCCGTTGCTTGATAAATCAAATCACAGTAACCTAGAAACTAGAAATGCACTGGGACCTTAAAAGGCAAGTCTTTTATTGTTTTTCCCTCAACTTTTCTCTGCATCCCGTTGACCGTGTGTGTGTGTGTGTGTGTGTGTGTGTGTGTGTGCTTACATGTATTAGTGTGTGTGCGTGAGGGTGCGGGTGGGGTTATGTATGTCCTCCTAAAGTGAAATATAATTTGTTGATTTTGATCCAGAGGGAGAATCTGTTTAGCCAAGAGAAGATGAACTCTGACTGAACCCGGCTAGGGAATACATGCAAAAGCCTTTGGAGGGCCATTCAACACATATGTTCCAAACACACAAAACAAACACTTCAAGATATAGTTTTCACACTTGTCTAATTGCAGATGTTTGGTTTGGGTCTGAAGATGAAAGGAGGAGAAGAAAGGCAGTACTGGCAGACAGAAAGACGTAAAGGGAAAGAGGAAAGCGGCTGCTGCTCATCATTCTTGTTGATAACAGCTGTTAGAAAGGGATTTAGCCTTTCCAGCCAGATATTCACCTTCTTATTACTGATGGCAAAGCAGTGTAATGGGGAGAGGGGTGAAGAACTGATAACTGAATCCAGTATCTGTGCTCGACAGTCATCTTGACTGCTATGTTAGCAGTTTGGGACCTTGAGATGGAAAGCATTTTTCTTTGTGTCTGAGAAACTGGCAAAGGATGACAATGCAGCTTTCTTGGTTGCACATTTTACAAGTCCTAAAATTATTTCTCCAGCAGGTTAACACATAAACTGGGCATTGACAACCCTCTGTAACTGGTTATACCAAGCCAGAATTGGGATTGGAGGCTTCAACGAATCATTTTGTCACATTATAATGGAATATGGGACGCTTAAAAAACAGTGTTATTTAGTAAGAATGTATTATATGCAAAATACAATAATGTTGCCGAGCAAAAACCTAGGAATACATGGACATTTGGACGATATACAATACAATAATTACACATCGCCCTGCATTTTCTGGCAGTTATGGGGTTTTTTTGCCCCATTTGACAACTTTGCAGCAAAGTTGTCATTTTCCTTAGAGAAATGACCACAGCTATAAAAAGGGCACATTGATGAGAGATTCAAATCCCAAAATACTACTGAAGAAGTACAGAGATGGCTATGAAGTTGGAGAGGGGCGCAGTGAAGTCAGAACATGCGAGAAATGTCAACTTGTTGCATGAGCTGACAGCCGCATTCCTCGCTCACTAACTGGTCGATAGGTTTACAACGCTGGGAGGGGTTAGAGGATGAGACACAGTGTCATCAGACCTATAGAATATCATATATTACTGGTATGCCTGCGGGACAGGTGTCTATGAATGCAGGCATGTTTTTATGTGTTCATGCTAGATATCGACTATAATGTGCAAACACATCCACACACACAGAAGTGCATAGCTGCTGGTCATGGTGCATTTTATTGTGTCCATCTGCTGGAGCTTTATGGACGGTGAACTTCAGGCTCAGAGCAGGTGGTCAGCCCAATATAATATACCGACTGTCAGCAGTGAGGGACGTGCCCATGCTTTTCGTCACCTTTCCCACTCCCACGTAGTTTCATTCGTTCGCCTCTCCGAGTCTTTTCTCCCTCTTCATCTCCCTGTCCTTTACTTCCTCACTCTTTTTCCCCTCCCGCCCACCTCAACCCCTACCACCCCTTGACTGTGATCTTACAATATTCATTTCTGCCATTTATGTCTGTCAGCAGTCATTTTGCCCCAGGGAGACAATGAATTAAGAGCAGTGACAGACAAGTTCTTGTTCTGCTCTTGGTGCTGAGTGAAACAGCAAGATGTAGGGCTCCAGTAAGTGTTTGATGTAGTCTGCATCAGCATGCTGCTGCTCGAGTCCAAAACAGAGGGGGGAGAAGAAGAAAAAAAAGACAGACAGATACTTCCTCTGAGCTCATCTACTCACTCCTCTGCCAAACAGCCGTTTTTATGGATGTGTAACACTGATGTGTAAAAGCGATATGTGTGAGCGAATGGCTGAATATGTCTATGTGGGCCTGTGTATATCGGTCTGTGTGTAAAAGGATTTCTTTATGTCTCTCCTCATCACCAAGGGAGTCAGGGAAAAATGGCACATCCCCCAACATCCTGTCAGACCCTGGGGTCATTTTTCTGAATCACTGCTGCCCCAAGCCCACTTCAATCCCTTTGTAAATACTGTATACTTTGACATGTTTACTGGGTCCAGAGTGGAGTGTGTGCTTGCCTGTAGATGCATGTGGGCTTATTCATGGTCACACATGGGCAGTTGCTATCAATTAATGGCCATGTATCATTGAGTGGTGAAATGTGTTGGCCATTAATCATTGGTCATTGTTTTATAGTGACAGGGTATTTGGCAGCTGAGACAGAACAGTGGCAATGAAACGGCTTTGAGCCGTGTAACCCATCTTCCTGATGTGAGTGAGAGAAGGAGCGAGGGAGAGAAGGGCATCCTGTACAAATAGGGATGGAGATAAAAACTTGGTCAGGCAGTCTGGCTAGCTCGCTCTCGATAGGTTCTAAGAGGCTAGATAAACACAAACACTTAAAGTCGCCATGTGTCTGCAGCAATTAATGCTTTGTAAGTGACATAACTAAACAGTTTGATAGGTAGGCTATTATGCACGTGTAAACACAGAAAACATTCCCAGGTGCATGCTTTCATTTGTGTACAGTAGTCGACATTGCATAATGTCACTGGTACAAACCTTAAATGGAACTAAAATGGTCTCATCAATGCAGATGAAACAGTCGCTGGACTGAAAATGATGATGCTAACAAAGGAGCGCTGTACTCGCAATACACTGCTCGGGTGCTTGAGTAATGTCTCCTGTGTAGGTCACGAACGTATCTAAAACGTCTCTTTGAATGAGGCAAAATGTGGTTAAATTAAAAGAAAAGAAGTTGCTTCTTTATTTAAAATTTCTTTATGTATCTACTTTACCTATTCTCATAATTGTAGGAAATAACACAGGGGGGATATTGGGGACATTATATGATCTAAAGGTGACAAATATCCCAAACTGCCACAGAACACGCCTAGAAAAAAAACTGCTGTTTTAGTGATGAAATAGTTCCCAGTATCACTTTGGGTGGGGAGGATCTCCTATTTTGGTTATTTTATGTTCACACTGAGAACATTTGGGACTTTAAGAGAATGCTGCCATATGTTTCCTTGCTTATAGATGTTGTTTCATCTGGGACAGCATAAGTTGGAGTGAACCAGAGAGCAGACTTTGGGGATATAAAGAAAATATTCCCAAATGTTTATCCTCTAGATCATGAGTTAGCGTACCCTTTATTTCTTAAAAGGGAAAAAAGTTACCTTAATTAATCCTCCTTTAACATCCAGGAACACAGCTTAAAGGGGATATTCCCATGTGGTTCATTTTTCACTTTTCATTACATTACAGTATCTTCCGGGAACGTTACAGTAACACAACAGAAACAATACAGCAGAACTTGCAAAACAGTAGTAAGAGAAATTTTACACCCGTGTGTGCAACACTAGCTCCACTCAGCTAAAAGCCATGCCAGGTTGTCAGCTTATCGGGTCAGATGAAAAGAGAGTGCCATCAAATAAAATCAGTCACATAAGTGTTGAGATTACTCCAACAAGGCGAATGGGGTTTTGGTGGAAAAACAGACAGATCAGAACATCAGCGTAGGCTTAAAAAAAAAATAGGAGTATGGTGTAACTGCTGAGTGTATTATGCACCATCACATCACGCAATATGCTTAGCACCCTGGTTGTTAAGTAAACAAGCACATAGCCAATGTCAGTCTTTATCAGACATGTTGATTAGGTCTATTAGGTTAGAAATGAGTTCCTTGATAAGAATACAGTTAGCTTTGATTCATTAAATATTGTGTACAAGAGTACTTGTACTGTAGCATGTTATCAAGTACAAACCTGAGAAGAAAAATGTTATATATTTATTTCAGTGAACAACATCATGTTGAGTAAAGCCATCTGTGAAACCTGTAAATGCTTGTGGTTGATGGTAGCAAACTAGCATTTTCTCTTAGGGTTTGCCTCCACCTTGTTTCACTGGTTTGAGATAATAGCTTGGACATAACTGGGACTGTTTGCCTGCACTGGGCTCAGCTTTTGTATATGACCTTTTGTACAGTAAGACAAAAACCTTGTCTATTTGAACTTCATAATTACAGTCCACAATAATTCATGTAGAAAATGCTGCAAGACTTACATAGAGAATTAAGATTGGTCTCCTCATGTTTGCTGCAATGCCACTAAAGGTTTCTGCAAATGTTATGGGAACAAGAGACTTAGAGACAATGACTTTAGTAATGGCCCTGCTCTGTTTTTTAAACAGATATTTCTGTTATTGATTAACATTTTTTCTCATTGACATTTAAGGAGGGGAAACTATTTCCTGTTTTGTGTTAAAAAAAAAAAAAAAAACAACAATTAAAAAAAACCCCATTAAACAAGCTAGAGAGGGAGTAATGGAGAACAGAGAGGGCTTTTGTTCAGTAGATTTCTCCTGTCTAAAAAGGCAAGTACATCTGTTCTCCCCCACCTTTCTTTTGACTTTCATCCACCTTTTTATGGCACATTGGAAAAGCAGAATATCAGCCCACTCCAGTACTTGTTCTATAAGCCCTCCTTACTCTGTTTCTCAGGACAAATGATCAGCAGATAGATGGAGGAGTGGAGTGAGTGGGAAAACTGGCAGAAAGGGCAAAGATGGACAAAAAAGAAAAATCATGGAATCACATTGAGTGATAAGTAGAAGAGATTCAGAGTGGGAGGAAGGAAAAAGAAGAAAGGCATGTATTAAGGTTTGAAAGCTCCAAAAGAGAGGGAAGGGAGGGATGAAAAGAAAAGGAGATAAATATGTGGACAGATGAAATCAGAATCACGGATTAAAAAAGAAGAATCGTCGAGTGTGTGCTGCTTCATGCTTGTTCGACAATATTTTCACCTGTAGGACTGATCATGTACACACACACCCACTGACATCCCCATATACTGTATATCTATGCACTAAATGCACACACAGAGGCTGACCTTCACAGTAGGTTGCCATGGAGCTCTGACCGTATGTTATAATGTCACCACTTTCATAAAACCTGCACCTCTTTTGCAGTTCACAAACCACTAACAATATACTGTTTGTGTGTGTGAGAGATAGAGTGGGTACATGCACGGAAAGAGTGTGTGCCAAGCCTTCTGTGATTAGGATAAGTTAGGTATGTAACACTTAAAAACGGAGCTATGGGAAGCCAAATGTGAACTCTTGTGTTTATCTGAGCTATGTAATTGCTTTACTGACAGACTGTAGCTATAGTTGTGCCCGTCTATACATCATTGATGTCATGTGAAAACCTTGTTGATCCCTTCCTTTGGGGATTCCTCATACTTAACGAGAGGACTCTAGCAAATACACATTCACAAGCCGCTACATTAGGTACACCTGTTCAACCTCTCATTAATCTAACTACCTAATCAGCAAATCCCACGGCAGCAACTCAGTGCACTTAGACATGTCACAATCAAGATGACCTAAAGTTCAAACCTAACATCAGAATGGAAAAGAAACTTGACTTTAAGTGGCTTTGAATGTGATATGGTTGTATGTTAAGTATTTCAGAAACGGGAGATCTTCTGGGATTTTCCTGCATGTTCAGGGTTTCAGGGTTATGTTCAGAAATGTCTGGAGAGAGAAAATATCTAGTGAGAGGCAGTTATCTGGGCAAAAATGTGTTGTTGATATCAGAGGTCAGAGGAGAATGGCCAGACTGTTTCGAGCCGATAGGAAGGCAACAGCAGCTCAGATAACCACTCATTATAACTGAGCTATGCAGAATAAACAGCACATCAAAACTTTAAACAGATGCACTACAGCAGTGTAATGCTATTATGTTAATGTAGACCAGAATCTCTGAGGAATGTTTCCAGGACCTTGTTGAATCTACGCCACAAGGAATTAAGGAAGTTTTGAATGTGATAGGAAGTCCAACACGGTACTAGCGGCATAACTAATAAATTAATCAGAATGCATAAGTGTTTCATTTTAATTCCAAAAACAGTCAAAACTATATTCGTCGAGTTACTAAAAAGCCACATTTACTTCATCCGTGCTCAAAGAAAGCAGCTTGGTTCAAATTTAAATTGTAACCAGAGTATTCAGAAAATAAATGTTCATTTGCTGCCCTATTGACAAGTGGTTAATGAGAAATGGTTGAAGATGAATGTTACGCTACCTGAGGAAATCTATCACACAGTACTTTGTTTCTCGAGTAAAAAGAAATCTCAAACCTACTAGTCACTGATGTAAAAGTTTACAAAATAAATTAGATTTGTACCATGAAATTGTAGCTTTATCTTTAAAGAGATAAACAACTGTATTCCAAGCAAAGATTACAGTCAAAATTATTACGTTTTTAAAGTGCATACTTCATTTGGACGTACCCTGGCATGGTACTACTTTACTCCATTTCCATCAATAGTGATCTTCATCATTTCTTGATTTCAGTCTTGGTACCTCCCAGATAGTTTCATATAATATTACACTGAGCAGACTAGTTCTGATAAAATCACGCTTGAATGTGTTTCACCATCAGGGTGTACACCTCACCCCTGACGTCGTTGCCCACCTCTCAATTTTAAATACACTTAGTCATTGAGGGTTAGCAGGAGGGACTATGCGCTTACCTGCTGCTCCTTGGCAGGTAGCTCCATGCCCTCCTGGGTTTTAATTGCACCTTAGAACACATATGCATCAACACTACAATGAGCGGGTGGAGGGAGGTTTGGAGTCTTCTCCCACCCCCATTCTCTGCGGCCTGCTGGAGCGGGAGGGCTAGTAGGAGGAGTTGGCCGTCCGACTGCGGTCTGGGGTGTGGGGCCTCCCTGCTACTGCGGAGTCGGGGTGGTCTGCCTCTCCCCACCGCAGGGAAAAGGGTAACACCACCTGGGTCTGGGTGCAATTCCCCCCTCCAGGGGCAAGGGTACCTAGACCCGGTTTGTAGAGTACGCTTGGGGAGTGTGATTGTGTGTACAGCGTCTCTTTATGTCTGTCTCCACGTTGGTTGAGTGTGGAGTGAGTGCATATGAGAGCATGAGGGTGGGAATGGATGTTTGTGTCTGTGTGTGCCTGTATGTCTGTGTCTATATGTCAGGTTGGGTATCAGACGCCACCTCTCTGGGGACACCTCAGGCCCTCCAAGGTCTGGAGGCCTATCTCCACCCACCACCACTTCCCCTGCCGGTGGCGGACTCCCTCAGGTGTCGGTGTGTTGGTGGTTCTTTGTGTCTGGGGGTGGGCGTCCGGGTACACACCGGCTCACTCCTTGGCGGCCGCTTGTCGGGGCCTGGGGCCTGGGGCTCGCTTGGGCCCCTTTGGAGGTGGGGTGCCCCCGGCCTCTCGGCCTAGGGCTCGGTCACTCAGGCGCAGCTGGGGGCCGGCGGAGCTCACGGGCGCGTCACTGCAACTCCCCCTGACTTCTGCTCCGCGGCTGCTGGGCGAGCCCTCATCTGGGACTCTCCTCAGCTCTTACTGGAACAGTGGCGCGGCTGCCCCTCTGTTGGTCTTCCATGGTCTCTTGTGTTCTGGGGGCCTCTGGATGTCTGGAGTTTTGATCTCCTCCATACCCGCTTCACACCCTGGAGGACGGGGCTGTGGCCCCCCCACACTCCCTAGCAGATCATTACATGGAGAAACCTTTGGAATGCAAGCATGCTGATCCACACAGGTATGCACACATGGGTATTCACAGACGCGGACTAAAGCTTTCTTGGCTGCTGCCTCAAAACACACTGTGCGCTGTCTATCTTGCGTGCTGCACAATATCGTTTATTACTTAGTAAATACTGATATCTATGACTAGCTAGTTTATTGTGATGGTGCTTTGTTTTCTCTATTATTATGTTGCTCTTTGTTGTTTGCTGTCTCCTCTGTTTGTTTTTGTTTGTTTGTTTGTTTGTTTTTTTTCTCCATACAGGTGACCCAGGAGTTTTTTTTTTGTCTCTCTTCCCCCCCCTTCTCACCGTCTCTTCTCCCCTTTGGTTTTCTTTCTTTCTCTCCCCCTCTCTCTCTCATTCATTCCCCCTGTCCTATTTATTAAAAAAAAAAAAAAAAAAATGACAAAGGATGAACTGAAGCTCTGCCATCACGTAATGTCGCATACTGCTGTTTCTGATGTCATTTAGAAAAAAAAAAAAAAAAAAAGAATGTGTTTTGTTCAGCACAAAGCCCCTGATCATGCCAAGTTAAAACTATATGACCAAAGCTTTTTGGGATTTGTGAAAACAATGTTTGCACTCGCACACTTTTCTTTTTAAGTATCTATATCTCTGCCCTCCAGCTTCTGCATACTTGAACTCACTGTAAATACTGCAGTCTATTACATGGAATGGAATTAACTTGTTCACTTAATGAGAGCATATATCAACCATTCATTCATTTTTACACTAATTACTGTCTTGAGGCAATACAAGAGGTCTGTGAAGTGAAATGTAGTATAACACTGGAATCTTACGATACAAGAATCAGTACCAGGTCTAAACAGTACCCAGCTGTTGCTCAGCAGACAGAGGAAGGTTTGAACTCCGCCAAGGTTTCTGATTCATTCCCCCCCCGGGGAGACTCATAATAAAAAGTGTATTATTTCACTGTAATAAAGGATCCTCTGAATAAATACCAGTGCTAACATCTTGTGTTATGTGATGACATGTTTTGTCACATCGTATCATGTTTTGCCCCCAATATCATCTGCATCAGTCTAGACGGTGAACGCCTGTCTGAGTAACAGTGTAGTCTACATAATAAAGCTTTGGCACCAAGTGTTGACACATCAATCAGATAAAAGAAAACAGCAATATTCTCCGATTGCTATCACCCCTGACGGCTGCCCAAATCAGGTTTGAAAATTTGAATACAGGGTCCGCAAAGGGTTAATCAAAACTTTCATCTCAACAGCGAAAGCCTATCGCAATGATCACAATCAGATTATATGGAACTGCACAGCGCTACGTTCTCCCCAGACAGATAACTTTCAAGTTCAATTATAACTTTTAAGAACAATCGAAATTCACCAACATTCTAAGTGTTATGGCTCTATTACTGAACCGGAGAGCCGGCAGACAGGAGACGTGGCTGATGTGGCAGCGCATGGTTTAGAGGAGGTAATTTACAGAACATCTGCTGATTGAAAAAGGCAGAATGTTTTAAGAGCAGATGGTTATGGAGAGATGATGGAAGTACTTTATAACCAGCCTCGGCACAAAACAACCACTGCCATGTTTTCTAACAAGGGGCTGTTGTTTCTAGAAATGAGAGGGATTTTTCTTTTTAAACAGCTGGAAAACAAGAATGCATGAATATATTGTATGAGCGTATAAAGTCGGCAAAAGGGGTGAAAATTGCTAATATTTCAAAGAGACTTAGGTGCTGTCTTCTCGTTGCATGTTGGATTGCTGTTTGACAGATATGTATAAACCCTAAAACAATCTATCTATAGAAATGCTGACAATTTAATATAAAAATTGCTAGGTATTTAAAAAAAAATCCTGCTCAGTAATATGGAGGAGCACATATTTTTTACATTCAAATAAATATTTTAATGTCTAACATTTACTTAGGGTGACATTAACAGAAGCAGAGAGATAACAGCGAGGCTCTGAGCAACACTGTAGCTGTAACTCCAGGGGCATCAAATGATTTTTGCCAGTGGGGAGCTGACACATGGGCCTCTCCGCTAATTCCTCATGCCCGTTTAAAAGCTATATGGTTCTTTAGCTCCTACATGTCTGTGCATGCATGTGCAGAGTGTAAGTCTGTATGTGTGTGTGTGTGTGTGTGTGTGTGTGTGTGTGTTCGGTGTGAACAAAGCATTTTGTAGGACCTTCAGGGTCAGACTCCCACGGAGAAGCTGTCAAGGTCCCAGGCAGGGGGTTAAGTGGTGTGTCGGGTACTTGGGCTCTACGTCTTATTGCGGGCAATGCCTGTGTTATATAGGGCACCAAAGGTCACTTTGCAATATAGACGTGACGTTCACACACACAGAAGCGAATGCAAGCATGTACGTGAAATCTGTGTGCACAAATAACTCCCTTAAACTGTATTTTTCAGAGCCAGTTTGTTTACCTTCGTATTGCTGTCTTTATAAATGGCTTACATTATGCCCTTGATCAGGTTAGGTTTCTATTTAACTTCATCACACACAGATCAATTGCATATTTGGCGTATCTGGCAGAAAACTAGTTTAATCGGAAATAAATGTTTGAATTGCTTTAGTAAAAACTATCTTTATGTCCGGTTGATTACGTTGCTGTAATGATCACATTTATCACAGTCTTGCTTCACATTCCAGTTTGTGTTTTTTTAGCAAGTTAATATTTCATATCTTAAAGTGACTTCACCATATACTAAGGAAATTAGAAAGTATCACTAATGACCTGAATGAACAAAACAAGTGTGTTCCCTCTTTTTGGAAAGAACAGCAACATCCCAGCTTAGCTCCGTTTAAAAGACCAGGAACTTTGTCAGTTTAACAGAGTTTGTGTCATGTTGAACAAGCTGAGAGATGTTTACTATGCCTTTATTCTGGGCCCAGGCAAACACTGTGCACACAAGCGCACTGCGTATGATTGGCGGGGGTCTTACTGTATGCATGCACACAGTACGTGTGTCTGTGAATTCTTTGGTTATATCTGTGGTAATAAAAACCTCTGTTTGCTTTTCAGTTTCAAATTTGGATCAGCTTCAAAATAAGGGAAGAACAATCCTTATCCAAACCACTTAGGAGAAAGAGGAAAAGCAATTAAGCTTTACCTTAATTCATATACAGCCAAAAGCATTCTATATCCCCAACCGCATATATGCAGACACACACACACACTCTTCCCAAATCTGTCTTCTGATAATAGAGATTCTGATTGATTTTTGCCAAACCATATCTAGGTCTTAATTTGAAGTAATTGGGCTACTCAAGTTTCCCCTCTGGAAGAAGACAGAAGGTTTTAGCACTAAAGCAAGGTCTGTAGGTCATGTCTTGGTGGGCACATGCTGCTTTCTTCTTCACACTCGCAGCCACGAGTTCATGAACTTTTGAACCCGCCTCAGAGCTGGAAATTGAAACAATAAAGCTTTTGCGAAGAAAATGAAATTTCAACACAGTCACAGAATTGGCTGTACTAGGAAATCATTTGTGCTCTTTGTATTGTTTATTTATGCACTCTAGTTGGCGTAGGCAAACACAGAAATGGTCCGCAGTATATGGTCCCACAAATAGGCACTCTCATACACACACACACACACACACACACACACACACAAAGGGGGGTTTATGGAAGCAAGTGGTGACATGCTGTGGACAGGTTTCGAGAGGTTTAGCGACATGTGTGGTCTAAAGTTAGCGCAGTTGGAGAATGCCTTCCATCTTTGCGTCCATCCATCCCTGAGCGTACCCTCCTCTCCAGCTGTCTCCATCTCATCCCCTGACCTGAGCTGCTGTCAGGGCCTCCTGCTTCAACACAGCATACTGCACACCCACCACATGCTGCGGCTGACTACAGCAAGACCTCATAAAATAAGATTACTATCAATCAGTATTATAAAGAGGGTCCAATTATCATTTAACAATAACCACAAGCAAGACCATATGTTGTACTGCATTTGGTACATATGTTGGATTATTTACAATTAGCATTTTTGTTTTAGTATTCTTTCACATAACTCTCTTCAAACGTACTTTTCAACCTTCTCAAAGTACATTGCGGTATACATTTGCCAGAAATATTCATGCAGATGGTCCAGCACTATCACTTCTGCCTGACCTCCATGTTCTCTGTCTCACTTCACCTGCTGCTCTCTCTCCACACTCTGACACTAGCGTGTCGAAAGCCTAAACCGTCTGGTATTGATGTACCCATCATGGCACAGCAGGGGCCCCTTCATCACAGGCACACACATGCCTGGCTGAGGTGTCCCAGTTGAGGCATTAGTCAAGTGTGTTTATACTGTATGTGCAAAGAAATGGTCCATATGAAGTCAGCAGTGTAGCCTTTGCATGGTTGGCTGAATCCCCTCACAGGTGCTAAAGATCAGTTCGTAGACTAATAATTTCAAATACTAGTCCTTACCAACGCCCTCACCTACATATTTTACCGTTTCTGACGTTACACAACTGTTAACAGATGTAACTGTGTCCCTCTCCTTGTAGCACAACTCAAAAGTCAGGCGTGTTCGTGGAATGAGATAAAAACATGAATTCCCATAAATACTGCTGACCTTTTGCTTCTTTTTCCAGAAAGAAACAAAGCATTTGGCAGATATTTTGGGAGTGAGAAGAAGACAGATCAAGATAAAGAAAATGAAAGAAAAGATTCAAGATCCAAGAAAAACTTTACTGCCATCAAGAAAAATGAACAAAATATTTCACAGATTATTAAGGGTGTTAGCAAAGGAAATATGCTGATCATAAAAGAGGGATGATGTCTTAAGGTACTGGGCAAAAGAAGAAAAGGGAAGGAGATTATCGAGGTATTACAATGAAAATCATATGTTAGTATCTAATTGACCATCTCTGCAGTTCAGCCCATCAGCATGCAGCTTGAGGCGTAGACAGGGGTGGGTTTAATATTGTGTGTGTGTGTGTGTGTGTGTGTGTGTGTGTGTGTGTGTGTGTGTGTGTGTGTGTGTGTGTGTGTGTGAGAGAGAGAGGTTTCTGTTAAACTACAGCAAGCACTTGCACATTTCATTTAAGCACACTGGGTGACTGGATCAGAGTAGCACCACAAGCAGTGTTTCACAAAATAAGAAAAAATTTAAGGCTGATGTTAAAATCACTGGGTGATATTACAGATGGCATTTCAGATGCATACTGACAGACCCATATGTAACATCCCAGACACTTTCATAATTTAGCAGCCTTGACACAATGAACAGTATTGCCTGAAAAATTGTGGAATGTCTGACGTGGATGCATCATGAATAAACAGCAGAGGAAATGATTGCCTTCAAAAGCTTATTTATCGGGAGGCTGAAGCATGGGTGGAGGGGTGAAAGGGGGCGGTAAGGGGAGTGAAACCTGAATTGAGTGAAAAGGATTGCGTGTAATATTTTCCACATGCTTCCAAGTCACACTTGGCTGGCCTCAAATTAAAGCAGCACACAGGTGGGCACGGCAACACATTTGAATTTCTATACGTGTACACAACCACGCAAGCATGAAAATTAAAAATAAACCGCATACACAGTAACTTTAAAATGTACATATAAGCCAGTGATTGACAGGACTAATAGAAATTGCTTGGATATTCGATTGAACTCTTTAGATTTTAATCATCAACATTCACACAAAGGGAATATAAAAAAAGGTGATTGCCAGCCACCAGCAGGCAGTAAGAGGAAGAAAAAAAACGTGCTGAAATACACTCAGGGAACGATGTAACGTAGCAGATGTATACTTCTGAAGCTGAGCCTTCTCTTGCATAAAACATCAGGCATTGAGCATCTTAAGTGCTTCTATTGTAATCAGTCCAAAGCCATAACAACTCCCATAAAGGCCTGGCGAGAGTGGCTGAAGGTCCATTTAGGTGTCTACAACAAAGAGCATCACTTGATCAATAGACAACCTCGTTAGGGCAATATGCTGTGGCGGGCAGATTCTAAAGGCACATGGGGATGATGGGAGGCGGATGTGACAAGGGAAAGGGGGTTGATAGGAGACCTTCTCTGTGGTGTTTTAGCAGAAGAGAAACAAAAGCTAAATGAATACGCAGATATGGACCAACACGTATGACACACTGTCCAACAATCACTAACAAAGTGCTTTTTGCTGGAGAAAAAGAAAAACTCTTTTGAGGCCTCCGTTTGTGTTTGCGTTCACTTGTGTGCATGTGTGCGCGTGTGATCGAAAGCCACTAAAAGCTCTTTAGGGGCACCTTAGGGAGCTATCCTTCATGACTTATCAACTAGGCAGACAGGCATAAGTGTGCACACACATACACACAAGGAGGCAAACACTTACATGCACTTATACACACAAAGTGGATCCTTAATGAACCCTTGTCAGGTTTGAAGGCAACAAAGGTTGGGAAGAAAAGAAGAGAGGGAAGAGGGGCAGATGAGTGGAGCGCGGAATAAAAGAAGAATATGGAGGTGAGGGGAAACAGAGATATGGGGGGGTCAATGGGAGTGGTTCTCCCTGGGCTGCTCGGCCTGGAGATCGATCGCTTATCACTCTCACCTAATCTGTCCATCTCTCCAACCCACACCCTTCTCTCTTCCCTTCTTCCTCCATCTTGCTCCGGTGCAGAAAGGTATAGAGAAAAAGGAGGACAGAAAGAGATATAAGGAGACAGAATGATGGAGTGTGCACCTCTCATGAATAGAATTAGAGTGGAGAAAGAAGGAGATGAAGTAAAAAACAAAGGCAAATGAAGACCAACAGAAAGTAAAGCAGAATGGCAGTAAGCACCAAGTGAAAAAGAAACAGCGGGTAAATGATGGAAGAGATCCCGTGCCTAACAATAACTGCAGCATCTCTTTACAGGGGTGCAACACACTTCAGGTATGTGAACAAAAACAAAAAGACTAAATAAAAACACTAAAAGCACAACCAGGCATTTGGTTCGAGCTATTTTACAAAGACATTCGTGTGTAACCTTACAAAAAATGAAAGAATCCTACAGGATATATTGTAGAAAAACTTCCTACAGACCCTTATACAGTTTAGTATCTAGCACTTGGGGAGCGCTCCACTTGTACGGTGTACAGTTCTGCATATCCTCAAAAGTCGGTTTGCATGCAGATGTTTGCAGAGTTTCATGTTAAACTTTGGCAAATGACAAACTCTACATCAAGCACTGGACACAGTAGCCATGGTTACAACTTCTTAAATGCAAGTTGTAACCTCCAAAACAGCATGCAGAGTTTTTAATCTGCCTTCTGCCTGAGAATCGTTATATGACTTCACAGTATAAAAGCAGTGTAGTGAATAGAAACTCATAAGAGACCTACAGAAGAGAGGACAGAAATAACACATACCTATAGCATCTAAAAGCTGCACATACACCTACAGGGGAGCTATAATTCTGGATCAGACCACAACTTAAATCAACCTGAAAGAAAATCACTGATATTAATCATATATCAAGTTCTGTTTACTATAATTCGGCATTTGTGGAAACAGCAGTGCAGCAGATGAAAAACCCTTTTCTGAGCTCCCATCTATTGCACAATTTTTACACACTGCTTCCCTTTCTGTGTCCCTTTCCATCTTCCCTTCCTTCCTTCCCTCCCTGTTATTACCCTGCTCCTATTCCCTGCCTTCTGGCTGTCTTTTGGCAGCACAGGAGGGATGACAGATGAGAGCGAAGAAATAGGAGACAGAGACACAGAGGACAGAAAGAATGGGCTGTTGTTTGATGTTGCACCTTGAACACCTTACAGCTATGAAGATTTGCTCTCCCGTGGTCACACTCAAAGGACTATAAACAACGATAATGAAAAAGCTCTTTATGTGATTTTGAATATTTCACAAATACTCATCAGCTTCAGAAAAGTGATATACAGGAAATCCAAGCGAGTGTGCCCGTAACTTCAAGTTACGGGAGAGTGCGTGAGTGAAGACAGAGATGTGAAGTAGCCCTCTGTATTTCCCACAGGCTCGCTTTGAAACAATAGAGGACAGACGACGGTGTGAGTTAAGGACTAAAGGACATTAACGATGGTGTGAAAATTTCCTCCTAGCTGTAGTGAGAGCTCCATTTAGGGGTGCAATTACCCTGAACACTTAACCCCCATTAGGAGAGAGACTAACTCAGGGATGGAGGCAGGGAGAGAGGAAGACAGTCAAAGAATTGAGACTAAGTAAAAAGTTCAGCCTGTAGCCTGAAATTCAGAGACTGAAGGGAAAATTTGTACAGACAAAAACACCCACAAATTGATCATCCAATTAAAAGAAGTAGATAAACTGAATTGCAAAACTATAGAACTTACATTTAGCAAACACACACTTTCCATTCTACCGTGTTTTCTTCAACATGCTACATTAACAAGGACGCTATGCCATGTGCCGAATCCACAGCATGTCTCCACTTCAGACACGACTCCTTTCCACTCTGTGGTTTGTTCTGGCACGGTTTATTCACTTTTCCTCTAGCAGCGAGGATTTGTTTTGTTTTTTAAAATCTCTTTTTAAATCCTCACATTGATCCAATTAAAAAACAACAACAAAAAAACAGAATAAACTCTTTTGGTAGCATGATAAGCAGCTAAAGCATTACCCGAATGGCGAGGAAGGAAGTTCTCTCGTATTCCACTGAGTGAAGCTTTAATGGCATGACCACTGATTAAAAGTATTTCTAAAATGGATGGCACAGGGGAGCACAAACAGGATGAAGATGTACAAAGGAAAAATAAACATAGACGACGGAGAGTGTAATGTCTGATGTCGGGAGATTTAAAAGAAAAACAACGAAAGTGTTGTTGCGCGCGTGTGCACAGCGTACGACAATCGCATATGAACGCATGCATGCGTGCAGACAAACAGGAACGTAACCACAGCTAAGAGCAAAGCCTTGTGTTCTACTTTAACAGCTCACCACACAAAATAACACATACATTTTTCTTTTGTCCCTCTTACAATGTTCCTCTCTCCTCATAGACCGCCTTTATTCCCGCTCTGCCTTACCACTCCATCACAGTTTCTGCCTGTCGTTGTATCAGGCTACATGTCCTCCTACTATTCTGCCGCTCTCACGATCCAGACAAACGTCTGGCAAAGTTTATTTTAACCTTAGTGTCCACTAAATTTCTCCTCTTGTTCAAGCAAATGTTAGACTTTGCTGACAGACGTGCCCCTGTTTAATTGCCTTCCCATGATACTGAGCTCATCTTGGATAACCCGATAATTAACAAACTACATCTGACATTTTCATCACTGGTCTTGTATTGTCAGCAGTTGAACTTGCTGCCAGCCAACATTATGTTGAAAATTATGCTGGGCAATATGAAATATCTTCCAGCTATAGGGGGGCGGGGAGAAAAAAAAAATCCTGGATCAAGACATTTGCTTCCTTCTGGAGGTGGTTCCATTTAACATTAAGTGTAACTTAATAACGAAATTCATGCACATGCAGTACACAGAAACGGCAATTACCGGTTCTTTCCATCCATTAAGCCATACAATTTCTTCCGCTTATCTAATTCAGGGTCACAGGATGGCTGCAGGCTATCCCAACTGTCATTAGGTGACAGGCAGCGTACACCATGGACAAGTCGCCAGTCCATCACAGGGCTACATTCATTAAAAGTATTTTGATTAAGTACTATATATCCTGAGTGTATAGTGCTAATATCATGTGGCAACAGGCCCTTTCAGACCAGAGGAACCTCTTCAGAGTTATTATAACTCTGTGCTGAGCTCGCTTCAAAACAAGGACCCGGGCGCAGCCCTCATTGTAGCAGGAGACTTTAACAAAGCGAACCTCAGACAAGTCATGCCAAACTTTTACCAGCATGTCTCGTGTCCAACGAGAGGGGATCGGATTTTGGATCACTGCTACACGCCATACAAGCAGGGCTATAAAGCTGTCTCACACCCGGCTTTTGGGAAGTCTGACCACAACGCCATCTTCCTCATTCCCCAGTATAAACAAAGCATACGGAGGGAAGACGTGACCAAGAGGGAAGTAAAACGGTGGACTGCCCAATCAGAAGCTACGCTACAGGACGCACTCAACGACGTAGACTGGGACATGTTCAGAGCATGCGCAGTCGACATCAACGAGTTTACGGAAGTAGCAGGATGCTTCGTCAATATGCTAGCGGAGGAGATTATCCCCACTGCGAGAGTCACCACATTCCCAAACCAGAAACCATGGATGGACAGATCGATCCGCACTGCAGTAAACGCCAGGACCGCCTCCTACAACGCGGGTCTCGCCACTGGCGATATGAGTGCCTACAAAGCGGCCTCATACGGCGTGCGGCGCGCGGTGAGAGATGCCAAACGCCGGTACCGGGAACGTGTGGAGTCCCGCTTCCACCAGGGCGACACACGGAGTATGTGGCACGGACTACGCACCATTACGGACTACAAAGCCAGGGACACTGCGCCGATCAACGCCGACTCTGCATTCACCAATGAGCTGAATCGGTTCTACGCCCGTTTCGAGGTTAGCCAGGCGGCTAATGCTATCTACCGCCTGACTACCGAGGACAGTGACGTCATCAGCGAGAGACCGGTGACCAGCATCGCGGAGCATGACGTCCGAGCGGCACTGAGGAGAGTGAACACAAGGAAAGCGGCAGGGACAGACGGCATCACCGGCCGTCTGCTGCGCTGCTGTGCTGACCAGCTAGCAGGTGTGTTCACTTACATCTTCAACGAGTCCCTGGCGAAGTCTGTGGTCCCCACATGCTTCAAAAGATCCACCATCATCCCTGTGCCCAAGAACAGCAAACCCTCATCCCTGAACGATTACCGGCCAGTTGCACTGACCTCGGTAGTAATGAAGGTGTTTGAGAGGCTGCTGAAGAACATCATCTCCTCCTCCATCCCAGACACCACAGATCCGCTGCAGTTCGCCTACAGATCCAACAGATCCACGGAGGATGCCATCGCCCACGTCCTACACACCACTCTCAGCCACGTGGACAAGAAACAGGGTAACTATGTGCGAATGCTGTTTGTTGATTACAGTTCAGCGTTTAACACAATAGTGCCCTGCAGACTGTTCACAAAGCTGAGGGATCTGGGACTTAACAGCCGTCTGTGTGCATGGGTGTTGGACTTCCTCACTGGCAGAACTCAGGTGGTGAGGGTGGGCAGGTGCTTCTCCAACAGCATCA